>NW_027526445.1:155884650-155964650 GCF_048455015.1 Haemaphysalis longicornis | reverse complement strand
TTTTAGCTTTCCTTATTGCAGGTCCTGCTACTCGGGTAGGGGATGGGAAAAAAAATGAAAACCACTTTGCTAGGTTGCAAGATTGCAATTCCCATAAGTACTTTGGCCTCTTGTCTTAGTAGGCGTCGCATTACAAGGCCACAACTTCTTCCTTGTTTTGCTGCTGTAGACCGCCACCCAGCTATCAGGAGCTTCTGCAGGAAAGAGAGGCCCAACATCAAGCCCTATTTTGACACCTGGCACATATCTAAAGGAAAGTGCAGACATCCACTTTCATGCTGCCAGCATTTGAGTGTCTTGGCACTGTCTTGCTCAGGCATCCACAAGAAGTTGAGGGCTGCCTGCAAGAACCAGAGCTGCGCACTCATACAGCCGTGGATGCAGTGCGTCACCAATCACTTGTACTTCGTGGCTGCAATGGCCGAGGGGGACGCAGAGCTCATCATGAGCATGTGGAGGAGCCTGCTGAACCATATTTGCGACAAGCGTGATGGCCACGAGGGGCCATTCGCCGAGTGCCTGCACGAGCCGCTTGGGGAACGATTATGGATGACACCAGGTGACTTGTTTGTGGCAGTGATGCAGAATCATGCTAACGCAGCCGTGCACATGGGGAATTTTGTGTTCCACGACCAAAGTGAGAAGGTCATGTCCCAGCTTTTTACGAAACTGAACTGAATACGTACCAACTTACTGGAAGCTTTTTTTTGCTTCAACCGATTCTTTATGTCAAAATTACCCTCCATCAGGGCCAATCTAATGGCAACAAGCAAATCAACAGCCCGAACAAGGTGACTTAGGATGAAGTCTGGCCCTCCCAAGTTGAAGAACGACTAATCTCCTTATCTAAGCCCCCGAATGTCCTTGCACACCTCTGTGCAGCCTCACCGCTTTCTTTCCACTATGCTGTATACACCAGAATTTTGACGCGTCGGCCATTTTTTTAACGATCGAGGCGCCATCTCGCGGGCATTTCTTTGGGACTGCGGGGCGAGCAGACGACGCCACCAGATGGCGCCTCGCTCGTTGCAAGATGGCGGTGCCCAGTGCACGATGAAAATTCTTGTCTATACCCTAACTAGAAACCCGATTGGAAAGAAGGAGCTGCTGTAGGCTGAGCAAGAGCCACTAAATGACGGAAACTGTATTGTCGCCATAAACGATGTTTATCCTGAAAACCCCTACATATTTGCAAATATTGGAACCGGAAAATTTTATTACAATATTTATTTAAAACATGTTCCCCAGCCTTCCTGAAGCTCCAGACTATCGTGGAGAGCCCTAGCCTGCTGCGCGATATTCGCCAGCTGTCTCCGAAGGTCCAGACTTACTCCCTGGAGTCCTTCAACAGCTTGCTGATGCGTTTTGCTCCCAAATTCACCGCCTTTTCGGAGGCAGGGATGAAGGCCAGGTAGTGTTGTCACGGCAAGCAAGTTTCGCAGACTGAGCAATATTTTGATCCTTTTTAGGGAGAAGCTTGCTGTCATGCATTTCAACGAGAACACGGCAAGACCGCAAGCAGTGACTGCGGCAGGGGACGGGCAGTTTAAAGTTAAAATGCCGAAATGGAGGAGGGGGCACTACGTCGTTTGCCCAAAGAAGACAAACCCAACATTTGGTAAGCACACAAGTATACTAAAAGTTTGAACTCTCTCATCCATTATGGTCCACCTAACTAAGCTCAGGAATGTTAGTATATGCATCCAGCAGTGCCCGTAGGAGCGCCACTGAAATCTCCATAGCGGTCCGTTCTCAAACACAGATTAATTCGAAACAAAGCTGCATTCGTTGTCCATGCTGCAAGACGACACCAACCTCTCTCTGTGCCAGTATCGGGTCTAAAGGAGGCTACAGTGGAATTCACGTGTGCTTGACGTATTCAGGGGTGACGGTGGCGATATGTTGCCGTCGTCGCTGACGTCCGTAGGAGCATCCAAAAAGTGCGCAGGACTGCGTTCCTGGTAGCTCTTGTTGGCGCTCGAGCACTGTGCCAAGACGCATCAGTTTTTAGAAGTGCCCCAACACTCTATTTGCTTGCAGACGGCAAGGCAGATTGAAACGAATCAATGGAGAGAGAAAATGGAAGCTAAAACGTCGTTAGAGATGTACAGGGCTGAGAAATTGAACATCAGAAAGGAAAATTTCTATGATAATTCCCAGGGCAGTGCTTTTCTTTTTGAGGCTACAGTATGTTGCCTGAAAACTAAGAGTTTTGGGGGGAAGTATTCACAAAATGATGGGGTATGCGTGTTCTGCGGAAAAGAAGCAGAAACTATGCGGCATATAGTGTTAGAATGCGAGGATATCCATCCAAATCCACATGATAGAAATATTCGGCTTCCAGAAGCCCTAGGATTCAAGGGTAGCATAGAGGAAGTTAACTTCGAGGCTTTCGAGGCGACGAAAAGAAGATTAGAATGCTGGTGGACGAAAAGCAGAGAGGGGAATATTGCCTACAGCTACCACCTGCAACAGGAAAAAAAAGTATTTTGTGCCTAATAAGTTTTTTGGGCCTGCCCTAAGCAGCGCTAGTATTGAACCAAGAATGGAAAACATAGGTATATTAGTCATTTTTGGTAAGATGACACGTCATCAACCCGCTACAAAAGGGAAACCAATAGCAATCATCATCATCGAGTACGTTATACCTCGGGTTGTTCGTTTTCGGGTTTTATATTTTAACACGAAATTGTTTTATGCCGGGATACCCCTAGATTTCACTGACGTCATATCCATCACGGAAATGACGTCAGTACACCTTTGTCGAAGCGACCCGCCAGCAGGACGTCGCTCGTCAAGCACTGCACAATACAGCCGCCGACCCGTAAATGATGCTCAGCTGCAGATTTCGCTGCACATTTCACTTTCATGTTTTACTGATTCATATGACAGCGGAATCAACCTCAGTTTTTGTAAATCAATCAATCAATCAATCAATCAATCAATCAATCAATCAATCAATCAATCAATCAATCAATCAATCAATCAATGAAACTATTCATTTATTCATTCATTGTAAACTACTTACCAGTTTGCGGCGATGGTAACGAGCATTCGGGAGCCAGGACCTGTTAGCTTACCGCCGTAATTCTCAGAAACAGCAAAAGAACGGTTAAGTAATGAACTTCGATCATAACGCATCATGAATAGCTATCCATGGCTTAGACATTCATGAAACCACGTTGAATTTCTTAACCTCATCAAACGCTCGACGTCCAACATCAACAGAAGCGACTTGAAACGCAGTGCGAAAAGCGGCCAAACAACGAACACCACCTCGCAAGTTGCCTGATCTGCGTCTCGCAAACAATCATCCGGCTGTTCCAGCCGGCAGCAAAGCGAATCCCACAGGCAAGCCAGACAACCTTACGTTTCAATGACAGCAGCGGCTTTGTTCCGGCGAAAGGATTGGAGCCTTCTGCAAAAATATAAAATAAAGAGAAAGTAAAAGAATATGATTGGGATTATTGTTTCGATAATCATTTCGCTCGTGTGGAAGGGGTGAGAAAAAGTGGGGCAGAACACGACACAGACGATACAGTCGCCAATAATAGGCCTCCTGTGTTATCAGTCCCGGATAGTCCTCGGACTGCCAGAGACGGGATTTGGCGCTCGACTTTCCAGTGTATTCCTATCGGACTTCCGGTCCGAACGAAGTCCTCGAACTGCCCGCGGACCGTCCACGACTGGTAAATTGAGGATGCCCAATGTGGACGCCGCCTGCCGGCCAGACGCACCAGTTACGTGCCCTCCTTTGAGAATGTATGCGCCCCGGGAAATCAGTTTTTGTATTGTAAATGTGCGCAACCCAACAAAACCGAAACAGCTACGCTGGTGATCCGCCAGCATATGAAAGGTTTGACACGGCAATTGGTTAAAAGCGACGGCCTTTCTTGGGTAATTAAACGCGAAAGTTTAGAGACCGTCTGCATGCCTTCTTTCCCTTGATTCAGCCACCTGGTCAAAAGTTGAATTCTTGAACTGGAAGTTTATATGGGAAGAACTTTCCTAACCACTAAACCTGGAAAACCACTTCAAACTTCTCACGAATGTTCGGCAAAAAGAACCCAATTGGCTTAATTGAAGCAGAACATCAATTCATAAGTGGTATTTGCAGTGTAATTGTAATTGAATATACACAGCAGCTTAATTTTTGTGATATAAAATAAAAAATACGAGTTGCAAAAATAATTTGGCCAAGAAATACAAAAGGAGCTCGACCCTGTCCTTGTGGCGGCATTCCAAAAAGTTCAACACTAACGAAAGGTTGCAGTAGATGGCTCGCGAGCAGTGGAACGCGTGAAAGCTGCACTGACTTGATCAAACCTCCACCATGCTCGTCGTGGGAGGAGTGAGACGGGAGGAGAATAGTGTGAAAGTTGGGCGGAAAACAAAAGAAGGACATTTACGTGCGCGAGCGGCAGAAGGCTATCGTATTTCGACAATATTTTCAGCGAAGTAAGGAGATACGCGGCCAATTGCAGGGCCGAAGCAACTTAGAGGCTCGGGCCGTCGTCGTCTCATGTAGTCATGGTACTAAATCACAGGAACACTCGTTTTCCAAGTTCTCGCGCCACTTCTTAGCATACTTCCGGGCATGCTCCGGCATGTGATACGACGAAAAATTACGGCGAGTCTGTCTCTCATTTAATTGCTTAAATCAGGCTCAACGCAACAGATGGCGCCACCGCCTCAGCAAGGGCGCGATTGCCCCTCCCACCGGCGTATCTCCGGCGCCCAATCAGCGCGCGCCATGTGGCAAGAGAGAGGCATACAATCTTTGAATACACTCACACACTGCATGCTTCGCCCCTCCACAGGTTTTACGCTAGTGGAGATGGCCCCGGACTTTTTTTTTTTATTTTATAGCGTACAGCATATTGCAGCGAATCTTGCTTCACTGCAGCAAGTGCTGTATTGAGGAGAAGCAGCCTTTAAAAAACCTGGAGTTGTCTCGCTATAAGATTTGCAGTTTTAGCAAGTATTTGTTTTGCGCCCCGTCTATTGGGAAGTTATATATAACTTTGCGATTGGAGCTACGTTGATAGTTCGATAATTACGCAAGTGTGGCAAATTACATGCCATAACGTACAGGGTGGTGCGGCGATAATTGAAACACTTTAAAATTTTTTTCCTGAGCGAACCGCCGCTCTGTTCGCGCTCAAACTTCACACGAAGGTCGAATTTTGTGGTCTATTTTGTTTGACACCGGGAACAACAACGGTACTTACCTGGTTATTTTGAAAATAAATAAAAAGTATTTTCGCCTATGGGAAAATGGCGGCTGATTTGGACGTGCCAGCCAGCTGAAGTTGGTGTTGAAACGACAGCGCCACCTGGGCGAAACGCACGTGTGGGATTCACGGTAGGAAGGAGCCAAATGGTGCAGCAGACGACCAGCAAATGCACCTAGGAAGGAGCCAAATGAGCTAGCAGACGATCAGAAAACCTGCTTTCACATTTTCTGATCATCTGATGTACCATTTGGCTCCTTCCTACTGTGAATCTCACACATGCGTTTCGCTCTGCATACCCCAGGTGGCGCCGTCGTTCCAACATCAACTTCAGCTGGCTCGCGCGTCCAAATCAGCCGCCATTTTCCCATAGGCGAAAATCGTTTTTATTTATTTTCAGAATAACCAGGTAAGTACCGTCGTTGTTCCCGGTTTCAAACAAAATAGACCACAAAATGCGACCTTCGTGCCAAGTTTGAGCGCGATCAGAGCGGCGGTTCACTCCGGATTTTTTTTAAAGTGTTCCAATTATCGCCGCACCACCCTGTATACAGCGTGCTAGTTGTCATTGCACAAAGGAAACGACAGCGCAGGAGTTCATTCCTGCATTGTGACGAACCGCGGATTTCTTTATGCTAAGCCTTCAGAACGTTTGCTACTGCCTTGATATAAGCAAGTGTGGGTGAAAGTTCAAATTTGTGGGTAATCAAGAGAACGCTATGAGCTGAGTGTAAGCCAAGTATCAAGTGAGTGAGTCATTTACGGGTTTCGGGGAGAAACAATAATGCACACGCTACAACACGCTATACAAGCGCTATACAAGTTGTAAACTGTTAAGAAAAGTATCCATGACTTTGTAAAAGGGTGTCTGCGCGCCACAAATCTGACTCTTCCAAGATTCCAGTTTGTAGGTCCAATTGACTCTTGTTTAACGAGAATGCTCCTTCCGCCATCACATTAAAGTCGCGGTGGGTGATTACAGTTCAAGTACAAAACAGCACCATTGCAGTGATGATTGGTAACCTAATGGAGTAATAGAGTCACAGGACTCCTTTCTAGCTACCTCCAAAGTAAGACAGGAGTCCAAGGCCACAATAAGAAAGAATAACTGTATTTAAATTACACCACTGCGAATGTATATGGCTTTCGATGATCCACGTCTTTCTTCTCATCTTTTCTGTCGGCCCCCGGCTGCCCCATGACACGACCTCTTCTTCACTATGAATATTGCTCTAGGTCCAGTGCAACAAAATCCAACACCCCCGTTAGCCTGTAGCAACAACTGTGAAGAATTCACCCCCCCCCCCCCCCCATGTGGAAATGTCGCACACACTTTAAATTTAGAGGGGGTACTCCATGATTGATGCGAGGGCGAATTTTGAAAGTCACAAGTTAATTAGGCGTTTTAGGGAGAGTTACTAAATAAACGTTTTCGGGGTTCCTAATTTGAGACGTCATTCAAAACGCCTACAGTATAGTCCTGTTGTACAGTAAGAACTAAATGTTGGGACATAATCACATTTACCAGGATTGTGGAGGATATTATCCCGAATTTGTAGTCAAAGGTTCATATGCGTTGCTCAGCTGCAGAATTTGTACAAAAATTATTAATATAGAAGTCGAAAGCGTTATGTGCATTTTTAATGGAGCAATTTGATTGTTTACGCGCTTTTGGCGACGTCTCGAAACGGCAAGACACTTCGAGGAGCTTGGGGGAGTTAAAGCTATCGGAACAGGCTATTGCAACTACAGCTTTACTGGTAATCGCCTTGTGATTCCGCATCTTCGCGCAAGACGGATTTTAGTTTGTTTTATTAGTGCATTTATTTAATCAAAGGCAGCCAGCTACAGAAAAACGCCTTTTACAGTTTTGTTGAAGTAACAAACTAAATGAGCGATCTTATACATTTTGTGTTTGTGTGTGTTCGCGTGCATGCGCGCATGTGTTTGTGCTTGTGTTCTTGTTACTGAAGCCCGCGTACTTCGCTGCGCTCACCAGAAATCAGGATGTAGACGATGACGCTCATGACACCCACAAGGGCGCCCACCAGGGCCACGATGCATATGGCGACGGCACGCCGGGAGTTCTCGGGACAGCAACGCCATTGCGGGGGCGCGCTGGAAAATAAAGAGCGGTGACTAAGCTTGTGCGGCGTATAAGATATGGCTGGACTTACAATTTGCAGCGGCGGAACAACCGTGCAGGGTTGCTGTTTGGTGCTTGTTGCTGATTTGTTTATATAATAATCATCATAAGCATCATCATCATCATCAGCTTATCTAGAACACTGCGGGCAAAAGGTCTACTTAATACACCCCCGACTGCCCCTGTCCTGCTGTGCCTGCATCCAATCCCTGTCCCCAAATTTTCGTCTCTTTATCAAGATAAAGGACTGCCCTAAATCTAGCCTGTTCTATCGGTTGGAAATCTAGGCTACTGCTCAAGCGATTAACTGTTACCTTTGTAAACAACTTGTATGTAAGCTGATGGGTCTGATTCATAGGGTCCTCAACATCACCTTTCTGTTGAAGTAGAAATAGGCAGCTTCTTTTCAGGCTAGCGGCATCCTTCAGGTCCTGAAGCATTCGTAAAATAGTTTTGAAATGTTCTGTTGTAGAGTCGAACCCGGCTATAACGAACCCGGGTAGAGCGAATTATGCTATATATCGAACAAAAATATTTCAGTTACGAAAATACATGGGAAACATATTCCTTATAACGAAGTTCACATCGGATATATCGAACTCTGTGCGCCTAGAATGGCCGCCGAAATGCATGGTCTCGAAGCGGCGATTGAGATGTGGATTGGCCGCGACCACGGAGCAAGAGCCGCGACCGAGACATTGAGCGTCGCACGGAGCGACGTGACGCCCGACACTTTCCGTAACTGTTTCCGATGCGCGGGACTCACGACGGAACCCGCCCAGTCAGCGAGCCCGGGCCAAGACAGCAGCATTGAATTGTGGGAAGACCTCGCCAATGTTCCCGATGATGTCGCGAGTGAGAGTCGTCCGACGCTTCTAATGAAGCGCTTTCGGCAGTCGATGTGCTCCGCCAATGCTTTTTCGATTTTGGAGGACGCGGACTCGAACTGGTGCAAACAATGTTTCGTGTATGCTATGTTAGTTGAAGCTGCCAAAACGAAAGAGTGAAAACAAAAATCACCGATTTTTTTACAAAGTAGGCAATTGGGGCAGAAAGTAGCTTTATTACTTGCAATAGATGCATTACTTTGGGTGTGGTAATGGCTACTTTACTGTGTTCGTTTCTGCATGCAGGGATGGTGGAGTTGGGGAGAGGGGAGGGCTCCCGCGGATTGCAAACTCGTAACAATCAGCTCGTTATAGGCGGGTTCGGCTATATCGAACTATTGGATATATCGAACTAATCGAAGTGCATATTGCAGTTCGCTATAAACGGGTTTGACTGTACAAGGTTGCCTCCCTCCTTTCGGTAACTCACAGTTTTATCTTTGTTTCCTGCAACTTTTCCTATCTTCCTTCCCCTTTAGCCCCTTTTCCACCTCCTGTTTGGTCACTAACGGGTCGCGAAGGAAGTTTGTAGGCTCCCACTCCTATATTAGCCCAGTAAAGCTGAAACAAGCAAGACAAGATATTTTTCTTTTTGTTTAATCTAGCCTTCTGGTCGGCTTTCCGTTTCATTTACTGACACTTGCGCGCTGAGTTCCGTATGGTTACCTACATTTAGCGTTAAACCCCTCGTGATGTCTCTTTCGCTGTTCGTAAATGCAAGAGGGTATATTTTACCGCTGGTTTTTTGTGGGCAGTTTCACAAACTACGTGCACCGCTGGTTAGACCATACTATACAGCTACTCTTGAAGAACGAGCAAACCTACAGAAATGAGCTGTGCATGGGCCTGAAATCCAATACCCGTGCTCCGCCCAATCCCGGTGCTTTCAGATATGATACTGCAGAGTTGTTCGTGGATTCAGGGCTATCCTGAGGCCTTTCATTCTCCAGCAGGCAGCTGGAGACAGTGCGTATACGCTATTGCGCAAAGGTTACCACGGGCAAGTGGAACTTTGCGTTACTCTTACGCCATTTCGTTACTCGCACGCCATTTCGTTACTCGCACGCCATTGCCAGCGTTTTATATAATGGCGTGCGTTACTCGCACGCCATTGCGTTACTCGCACGCACCTAACCCTACAGCAGAAAACTCTTTGAAAAACTCGGTGTCACTGGGTGGTTTCGAACCATGAATCGCTTGATCCTCAAGTAAGCATGCTAACCCCTGTAACAAGGTAAGCCATTGCTTCCTGCATGCAGAGTTGGAGGTGACGGCTCCGCAAAGCGCGTTGCTGTGGGCGCCGCAGTTTCTAAGATGCGGTGCACGCTGGGAAAAGGGCGCCTAATTTAGAATCTCTTATGGACGTGGCGCTGCTGCAGAGACAGTCGCGCGTGGCTAGGAGACGTCCGCACATTGCGCGTTGCTTCGGACATCGCGGTTTTTAACATGCAGCGCACGCTGGGAAACGGGCGCGTAATTTGCTTCGTGGAATTGGATTGGATGGGATATCAGCAGGTGTTACATCACTGAGAAATTTTACTCAAAGCGTGCTATCGTGATTGGCCTAATACTAGCATACATGAAACGTACGAAATACACTTGCCTAGCGACAAATTGCCGTTCATTTTTCTGCGTGTTGTCCACACATTTGTACATTACGCAGATTCACCAGAACCTCGCGGCCTGAATTTGGTGAAAGGGGCGAGCTCTGTAACGACAGCCTCCTGCCACGTGCCGCGAATGAGCCGGTGATCAAAGGACACGTACTTACCTTATCACCCTGGCTGCCGGTTGCGGGGGGTCAGCGTCACTAGCACCGCTGGGGGATTCAGTATGGGGAAGATAACGGCGCGGAATAAGTTTCTGAAATTTTTATTACATGAAATTTTCAAGATTCTCTCACTACATGAGCTGCAGCCTCCGGTTAAAGAGGCGGACAACCGCTTTTTGTGGGATGCATGTCCTCTTGCTGATTTGAAAGCCAGCGTTTTATATAGTGGGGTAATCACGAGGAATGTGTAAATAAATTTGCGGTAATAATTTTAATTTTTAGAGCGAAGCTTTACTACTTTAGTATAGCGTTTTCGCCGTGGATGTGAAAGTTCACCTTTTGACCGCAGACACATGCCGTGCGACACATCGCTCGAAACACAACGCGTGATTCGCCGGGTTCGCTTTGCGTGCTGCGCACAAGGCCCCGTTTTCCGTCGTTCTGTTCAGCTATACTCCGTTACAACTCAAGAACGGCACCACCTCATGTAGTGTATCACTCCGCCAAAGCGCCGGACCCGTGACGTCAGTGCGCGCGCATTTTGAAAGGGGTTTGCTACGAATGCGTGATGTCGTCTGCCTTGTCTCACGCAGTTTGTTTGTCGTCACTGGAGTCGTTTATAAGCATATTAAGTCAAAAAAATCACGGGAACAGCTCACGCCATGTTCAAAATATTCCCAGTAACGCCCTACTTGCGCCGCGCGGAGAAACATCCGGCTACGGTGATAAGGCACAGTAGCAACTTCCGGTGCCGTTCTTAAGTTGTCACCGAGTATAGCGGCGGCGGCCGCCGCGACTGCGGGCGCTGGGCTGATCGGCAGCCGACCAACCCCACCGCCTCCCACGCATGCGCCGCTCGGTCGTCTCGGGCTACAATACTCGTCTCGCGCCCGACGAAGAGGAACGCCGCGTTTGTCGTGAATGAAAGCGAGGCGTGCCTCCTCCTGTGAGCGTTGCACGGGACCGATCGGTGTTGAGTCGTGGTACGCAATACAGCTACATCAAAGGTCAACCAAGCGAAACCAAGACTCAACCGCCTGTGCTGCACGGTAACTTTCAATTGACAATTAAACCCTTTCCCACAAATTCTCCCTATGTATTTACAATGGGGCACTTGATAGACAGTCGGTTCAACGGTCTTCCGAAGGACTTTGAAATGACCGTGTAGCCAAGGTATAAGCCAAGCTTTTGCTTTGCATATCCAAGGTTAGCTGAGCAAATCCGCAGCGATCTTTAATTTGGCACTAACCTTTCTGAAATTTGAAAGGTGGTGCCCTGTAATATCTAAACGTAACGTGCGCTCAACGCCGTTTAGACAGTCAACGTAGTAACATTCAACGTACAGCCTCCCAAATTTTTAATAATATAGCGGGAGCGACGACCTACCAGCGTGTCAGCGCCTTATCACGGTGTTCAGGAGCGAAATAAGCGAGATTACGCGCACGCGCTTAGGGCTATCTGCTGTGCGAGTGTCGTCTGCTACGCTGTTTCCTTGAGAGTGGTACACCCCCTGCCACTGCATCTGAATGACTTTGTGCCCCACGCTGCTTAGCTACCTTTGGCGGCAGCGAAACGGCCTGGCAAGATAAGAAAAACAGGGGGTGTGTTGCCCTGAGAAGAACACCGGAGCAGGCGACGCACGGAACAACAGATAGTTCTGTGCGCGTGCGCGTACCCTCGCCATTTCGCCGGTGAACATCGTGATAAGGCACTGACATGCCGATCGGTCGTCACTCCCGCTATATTCTTAAAAATTTGGGAGGCTGTACGTCTGTTCATAAGCAAACGTAACTGTTTGCATACCAGCTGTTCGTATGCAAACAGCTCGTCGGTTTCGATGCGCCATTCAAAAACCGCGTAAAAAAGTAATGGGGACTGCATTTTCTTATTGTTTTAGAAAAGGACAAGTTTTTAAATACATCTTCTCATCTCTCGTGCAGTCGAAAGCTTTATGACAGTAAACACGGGAGCGCGTGTCGCTCAGTACATGCAGAGCGGTCTAGCGATGGAATGGCGAACTGTCGTACTTCGTACATTTGGCGGATCCACGTCCTGCGGTTGATAGCGCTGTTGTCTACTGCGCTAGCTATCTGGAAAGGATTCCAGAGAATACATGTGCTGATGAGGGGCTTCTTATTAAGCGCGAAACGGAGCGAACACATTAAAACGTTTGCTTTTCGCTGTCCAATTGGGTGATAAAAAATGTGTTATCCTCCGTGACGTAACTAATGCATCAGGCATCCTCGCGATAAAGCGCTTTCAGGAAGTGCACCCGCAACCACACAAACTGCGAGAGCACGCCAACCTCTCAGCAGAGCGCTCTGCGTGTATTGAGCGGCACACGCTCCCGTGTTTATTGTCATAAAGAATTCGACTGTACAGTTAAAAGTATGTTGTCGAGCGGCCCACTGTCACAGTGGCTAACATTCGTTTTGGCACCATACTTGCGGGTGGTAGATCTCGAAATTACGCCTTAAAACGTACTAAAACCTTATAAAACCCGTCTCTATTCCAAGTGTTTGAAGAATGCCCTTACATTTTAGATAGAGAACAAATATGTACTCCACAAAAATCGGTTGGCTGTCCCTTTAAACCAAACTCAAATGCGACGGGTTTGGCTCGTGTGTTTTGTACTGGCAATAATTTGGCGGAATATTTTTGGCCAACTATAATTTACCTGGCACTCACGCGAAGCTGCGGACTACGGAACAGCAGCAGCGTGTTGTATTCTCCTGACGGTTTGGACAGTTTTAGCATATCGTTACTGTGTCTGCGTTACCGTTTACCGTGTTACCGGAAGCCGTAGTTTCCGTTTACCGCTGAAAACGGTAGGACACGTTTTAGCATACCGTTTGCGCCGGCGTGCTAAAGCTTCTGCCGGTAAGTTATCATTGGCGGTAGCTGTCGCGCATGCGCAGTCGACTCCCGCAAACACGGTAGACGGTAACGCAAACACGGCAACGCTATGCTAAAACTCTCTACTCTCGCCACATTAGGGTAAAATTGTCATACAGTAAACCTTCACAATAGCAAAGTCCTCGGAATTCGAAACTAGCATCGTTAGAAGCAATATACTTTGTTAGAATCGGGAGTAATTTGACCTCGGTGCACTTCACTAAGGACCATAACGGAAAAAAAAATATTTGAATTACGTGAGATTTGCTACAAGACGATTGCGTTTTAACGAGGGTTCCTCATATTTCTTTCGCACGCGAAAATTTTGACGAACTTAAATGCACGGACATTCGACGTGAAGACAGCAAAGTTGATGTCCCCGTCAAACGTGCCAGTTTAAATGCACTTCCGCCGAGTGCACTCGAGGTTCCCGGATGACACTTTGACCGCACGTCGTTAAACAACAATATAAAGTGACCTCGGCCGTGATGGCGTGCTGTGACAACCTCTTGGGTAAATGTAATAAAATATGTGTAAATTACCTGAAATCTTTCTTTTACCACGTGAAGAGCGCGGAGCAGCGCTCTCGGGGACACTGTGAGCCCCCACCACGGCTGGCGCCGTACCGAAGGTTCGAATACAAATTTTTGAATCGCTCCGCTACAAGAGCCCGGCAATGGCGCATTGACACGCTTCATTAATATTATTTTACGGGCTCATGAAGAGCGGCAAGGCACATTTTGTGGCCCAAACGTCCGTTTACCCTCTGGCATAGAATCAAGCTGCGCTGTGTCTTTCCACGACAAGTGCAACTCTAATGACAGCCAAAGTAGCCCGAGTTCTGAGTAAGCACTCTATCGTGGCTCTTTACTGAGTACTTTATCATTATAGTAAGCACTTCATCATTTTATCATGTTTGTTATTATGAAAAGCATCCCTGAGAATGGCCCTCAACAGAAAAGCAACCAATGTTCTTGCTGTCGATAGCGGGACCAATTTGTGGTTGCGATATTGACTCCGTGGGTTATGGCTTTCGATGTCCAGAGAGTTGACATACCTTTCACTCGGCTCCACCACGAGCACCCTGTGGGAAAAGCAAACAAGAATCTGTAAAAAAAATCTTACTTTCTGAAAAATGCCGTTTATAATGCCTTGTACTGACCTGAATTCCCTTCTGCCTGCAAAAAAAAAAAAATGTATTGGTCGTGTAGAAGACATGCGGAACGTGTGATGTAGGGCCCACTGAAAAGTGAAATGCTGCGGTCACCTAGGATGCCACCACATCATCAACATCAGCCTACTTAGGTCCACTGCAGGACGAAGGCCTGTCCTATAGGTGACCGGTAAAAAGCGCAAAAGCTCATGGGTACGTTGTCTGCTCCCGCGGAGTTCCGCCACTTCCGGTTCGAGAACTCTCCTCGCCTCACGTAGGCCGGCGGCTTTCATGCGCGCGTGCGCGTGTTGTTTATCTGTTTCTACCGAAAAAACAAAGGCTCATGCATCGCACATTCAATTAATAACAACGATGAATCCTACTAGGGGCTCCTCTGAAAGGTAAGCACCCTGTGGCAAATATACAACACGCACACGCGCCTGAAAGCCGCCGGCGTACGCAAGAGTACGGGAGGCCAGGCGAGATCTCGAACCGGAGGTGGCTGGAGCAGACGACGTACCCATGAGCCTTTGCGCTTTTTACCGGTCACGTGTTGACCTCCAACCACTCCTGTCCTGCGCTGCTCGAGTCCATTCTTTCTCCCCAAATTTTCTGCCAAACTGAAAGAGGCGTGGGTGGTCTTATATAACTCATGGTAACACAAAGACCTTCAAGTGTTTTGACTTTGAAGTAAAAAAAATTGAATTTTTCGAAGTTTGAAGGCAGCATTTGAAGTTCTATGAGTATGTATGAAAGGGTCAATCCAGTTGGATTCGTTTGCCGTAAAGGGAGAAGCTTCCCACAGCGGGACGCTGCGCAGTGGGGAAGTGTGACGTCACCGGCGGAGCGCCGGAGCGCGGACCTCAGAGTGCAAGCGCGTGTGGCGTGCGCGAAGATATGAGGTCACATGGCATGGCGAGCATTCTCATGTCCCCAAGATGGGTGAAGGTGCTTAAAAAGCAAATGAAGTCCCGTGCACAGAGTAGATCTAAACATCTAAAACATCAAAAGCGAATTAAGGTTCTTCAGAAAAACACAAACAAACATGATAATCAAATCGAGGAGTCTCAACAGAGCTCCGAAACCGGATTCATGATCACGCGCGGATGGCCGATTTACAAAATCTTGCCCGTCTTTTTTTAGCGGCGAAACCCCTCAGGGGCTGGGGCTGTTGGCGTCTCCTGTCGTCGTCGTCGTCGTAATCGTCGTCCTAGTCATCGTTTCATGTAGTGATCGTGCTAAAACACCGGGAAACTCGCTTACGCCTTGCGCTAGAATGTAACGCGTACTAAAAAACACCGGGACAATCGTTTACGCCTCGCGCTGGAATGCTTCGTAACGCGTACTAAAAAAACACCGGGACAACGGGACGAGTGCTTACCGAATGGGATCAACTAAAAAATGATTTTAACCAAATGAACTTTCCATCGCCCATTCCTCCGTGGGAGCGGCCTTCGATCGGCATCCCGCATCGCAGAATAATTATGAGAAATCATCAAACTGCCCGAGAGCAGTACATTCGAACCCTCGTCAACAACAAGGCCGAAGATGAGGCAGACATATACACGGACGCTACGGTTGACGGAACAACGGCGGCCATAGCCTGGATCTCTACAGATATCCCCCAAATAAATGCATCCCCCCACGTCTCTAATACATACGGGCTTGTCGAAGAAGTGGAACTGATGGAAATTTTGGAAGCAATCCGGCACATTGGCGAACATTCCTCCACCCTCTCCATTAAGAAGTTCAGAATAATCACGGACTTCCACGTCGCACTTCAAAAGCTGAACCGTGTGTTCTCGCCTAAGAGCACGGCGACCCGAATTCTGACTTCGTTACGCGACCTACAAGAAGAAGGCTTCATGATTCGCATCGCCTGTACACCGGGGCACACCATGGGTGCACTTGACAAGCTTCTGGCAGACGCTGCTGCCAGGGAGCGACTTCAAGCACCTCCCGCCTGTCCCAACGCACCAACCCCCTCCGTCCAGTAGGATTGGCAACTTCGGCTTCGGCATCTAAAGAAACTAAGCAGACAACGCTTGCAAGATGCGACGCCGGACGGAGATCTTCTCGAGCCTCTTTCACGCTCGAGAGAAATATTCGCGAACAAAGCCTACGCTGATGCGGCTTACACCACTCCCGTTATATACAAATGGACAGCCCCTGCCGGGTCCGAGCTCCGCCACTGCCCACACTGTGGTTGCGATGGCACACCAAATTTATCTCATCTAATCTGGCTGTGTCCCGCCTTCGACAGAGGCCGTGCGCAGCTTTTAGCCATTGGCCTGGTACCTACATCCGTATCCGAACAACACATACCCTAGAAATGAGAACTGAATGCGCTCTTGAGAATAGTCTCTTCAAAATGGTGTAGCAGCTTGACCGACTACCCTAGAGTGCACCAAACACGCTCCATCTGCCCGGTTTATGTGTGAAAAGTGAGAAAAAAAGCGAGTGAACTGTGAACCCCATATGAACAGCGAGCCTTCGCATAAATATGCAGAGAACTGTGCATCGGCTGAACTGATCTTTCCCCTACCTTTTTACCCTTCCCCCCTCCCCCTCCACCCCCCCCCCCTCCCCCCCCCCCCCGGGCATCTGGCCTGCTTACTTCAATAAAGCGATTCTCTCTCTCTCTCTCGTTTGCGCCTCGCGCTAGAGAGCTTCGTGCTTCAAAGACAAGAGACTTTTACAGCAAAGTTCTATACCTCTACCCCCCCCCCCCCTAATGGTTTCATCTCCAAGAGTACACTTATACACTGCATGCTTCGCCCCTCCCCAGGCTGCAAGTTAGTGGAGATGGCCAGGGATTTTCGTTTTACTTCACTGTCGGCCCGATGTTCTAACACTCGGGCTTAAAAGTTTCTGATCAAGGCTTTTTTGTAAATGGACAGACAGGTTCGAAATTTCCTTTACCCGTTTCCAACGAAGAGCTATCATTTTTATAATTTCTGTGATTCGGACATCGCGATTGGTTAGTGGAAGGAATGGGGCAAGCAATGTGGGATACACCTTTAAAGTCTATACGAGAGTTAATCCAAAATTTGCCAGCGGTAGCTGGCACTCCGTTCCTCTTCTTGTCCCCATGGAAACGTGACAATCCTTCCGAAGGCACTGATCCCTGCTCGTCTATCGCTTCCTCTGGTTACAGGGGGACACGAAAGTGAATAGAGCATCATGAAACTTTTGCGGTCATGCCCCATCTAAGGAGCAGGGGACCGACCACGAAAATACCAACGCTCTTCCTTGTTACAACTCTCCTGCCCCTCTGTAATATGGGTGTTTTCGGATACCAGCAATTCGGTCATCCCTTCGGTGACTACACCCTCCTTTTTAGAGTGTTTTTGCACTTTTTTTCTCTGGGGGAAAGGTGAAGGTATTCAGATCGGCCGGATATATATAACACGCATATAACAATTAACAAACACAACAAATTAACAACCCCTGTGTACGAAATTTCGGCGCACTTTAAATATCCCCAGGTGGTCAAAATTAATCCGGAGCCCTCCACTACGGCGTACCTCATTGCATGCGTTGCGTCGGCGCGTTAAGCCCTACAATCAATCAAATTAACAAGCCCTGCATGCACTGTGTTCGAGGTTATGACAGGCACCTTTACTATATAAGGGTATTGGGGTATAAAAACAACGTTCATAATGGGTTTTGGAAAACGCTCCATCTCTTCAGCGAGCACCGCTCTTTGCGCGCAGCTGATAAACTGCATTATATATGGCACTTAATGCGGTTGAGGGAAAGGGAGACTAACACATTAGCGTTCATTCCCGTGTTACTGCTGCTTCGCTCCCTTCTCTGCGGGCCTCATGAAGCTACGAGTTCTGTTCCTGCCTGGTCTCTGTCTACCAACATGTCTACCAACATGACTACGAGGCGATGGTTGTTTAGCATCGAAGATCTTTCCGTACTCGTGGTTGTGTTTTTATCTGTGGGGACATTAGATGCGACGAAGGCAAATGAATTGTGCTCACCCTCCATTTTGTTGAAGAATATGATGATGATTACCTCTCGTATCGCGCCTACACACTGAGGGGGGCTGGCCCGAGCTAAGAAGCTAAAACAAAAAATCACTGCAGCTGTCTAAACGACAAAGAGCGGGGAAATTTATACTGTGGTTATGTGCATGGTAAGGTGGGCTGCGAGAGGTTTGTTTACTGAACGGGGTGAGAATTTGAAAGCAAAGCTCGCTAGGCGTCGTGAGTGTTCATCCTTGCTCCTGGTGAGTGTTCGTTTAATCATCATCAACTTTTATGACAACAATAAAGGTAGTGCGTTGCTCTTTGAGGCGCGGGCTGGCTGCTTGAGGACTCGAACTTACATGAGCAAATATTAGTCACATGATGTGGTATGGATAAAGGAACAATCCACCACATAGCATTTGAAAGATTCAGCCGTATAGAATTGCAGGGAAAGTCCTACTTCCTGGGGCTTCGCAGTTATGGAAGCATTAACTGGTCGGCAGTAGGTGTTACTAAGCAGCGGCTACAGTATTGGTCGAAAAAAAGCAGGGAAGTCGATAAAATGTCATCCCAAGAAATCTGTGTCGAGGGACTAAATTTAAATTCAAACTATTAATGGCGCACGCCGTCACCCCGATTCAAACGAGAGGTCATCATCATCATCACCTACAGAAAGCACGAAGAAAAGATTCACGAACAAAACAGAATTGAGGAGTGCACAAAAGTGCAGAGTCCTGCCTCTAGGTGGTGACCACCCGAATGAAAAAGTGAATACCTCTGTGGTGGAAACAGTCTGAAAAGAATGCAGACCTAACAGGCAGAATGACTCCCTTCTGGACAGTCACCTCTTCGTCGATTGACGCTGGACACGTTTTGGCTAGGTAGCTAAATATTTTATTTGGAATACAAGGAATATACTATGTACAAGAGGACTATAGGCCCCAGCAGTCGCTCGAGACGACAGGGGCGTAGGGAAGTGGCACACTGACGGCTCACAAGAGGACTTTAGGCCCCAGCAGTCGCTTGAGACGAGACAGGGGCGTGGGAGGTGGCACACAGACGGCTCACAAGGGGACTATAGGCCCCAGAAGTCGCTCGAGATGAGACAGGGGCGTGGGAAGTGGCACACAGCCGGCTTACAACGGGGCCCCAGCGGCCGACGCCTGCGCCAGCCTTGTGCGGGCCATCTCGACCAGCGCCTCGGTGGACTTGGTGCAGGTAGGGAAGCTGCGCTGGCAGTGGTCGCGGTCCGCAGACTTCTGGCCCATCTCGGCCGCGTCGCGGTACGGCACCCACGGGGCGCTCGAGTCCTCCCGGGACAGGGACCTGGCGGGGAGGAGGCGCGGCGAAATCACGCGCACGTGTTAACGCTCGTCCGCTTAGTGGCTACAACTGAAGCCACGACAAACAGACAACGTCTGCGGCAATGTCCACTGCGCCACAAAATACCGCTGCTGAGAATGCGTCTACGTAAGGCGAATACTTTGCTGGTGGAACTAGCCTATTACGTGTTATGCCTTTCACTGCATTAGCATCACGTCTACCTTTCTCAAGAAGCAGAAACAACCCCCAGCATGTTCAGGTCTAGCTTTTCAAGACACCTTGCAAAGCCCCTCTGGGTGTTTGCAAGTCGGTTTCACTGCCATACACATGTTCATTGCTGGGAAGACTATTCAGTGGTATATATATCAGCAGGTTGATAACCATAGAACCCGATGTATACATATAAGGCTATACGCCGATCCCGTAAAATTCGGGTTCACTACTATGCTGAAATGCTTTGCCTATGTATCCCGATAAAGCACTATACACTGAGCCTCTGTAAAGCTGACTTGACTGCTATGCAAAAAGTGCATTGCAGGAAAAGATTTTTTTTATTAGCAATATAAGGGGTTTGTTAGGAAAGTATGGAGGCCCTGCGCACCTTGTTAAACACCTCCATAACACTCCACGTATCCCTGGAATGCGCACAGGCGGTCTTGCATGAAAACTTCCAAGCCTAGGTTGTTTCTAGCATTTCCTTATGCGGCGAATGTAAGACCCACCAAATGTTACGGGCAGTAAAATGAACTGCTGTGCAGTAAAATGAACTGCTAAACGAAACGGGACAGACTTGTTTGGCTTAGGTCAGCTGCGGGAGAGAATGCAGGCCGTCCTGCATTTCGAAATACACACTTAGAAATGAAAATTGACAAGACCGTGGAGCCGACTCACGTCATGAAATCGGCCACGTTCTTGCCCTGGTCCCCGGCCAGGTCCGGCTGCGCGGACACCTCGCAGACGACCCTGAGGACGCAGCGCTCCACGTCGTACGTGCTGATGTAGGTGAAGATCTCCTTCAGCACCTGCTCGTTCACGGCTGCTCCGGCGTCCGCGGTGGTGGTGGTGGGCGTGGCGGCGGCCTCACGACGCCTGCGGGGACGACGTTGTTTCAGGGTTTCACGGGGGCAGAAAGCAGGATAGCTAAGACCGACGTTTTGTTAACGTCGTTTAACACCTTGTTAAGTCTTGTTAACAGTATTGTTAACACTTTGGCACCTTCAGGATAGGGCTGCTCATGCGCAGTACGATCCTGTCGGCTGGGCCAGGGGTAAAGCAGAGTAACTAAGACCTACCTACCAAACATAACACGTGCTAGACTGCGCTGCGCATGCGCAATTAGAATATCCTGTCTAACAGACGCTACTAGCGCAGCCCAATGAGTGTGTCTTCTGTTAGGGTGAAGCTTGGTTCTTTCTTCTTGGTTTCCATGGCATGTCATGGGTTATGGTGCCTTAATGTTGCCGCTCCTGCTTAGTGTGGTTGATTGATTAAAACGTTTATTGAAATCCATGGGATAGGAAGGAGGCAGAAAAGAGAAGACGCGTAGAAAAGATAAGAGGGGTTGGTGCGACAGCAGAGACTGTTCCCCCAAGCTTGAAACAGTCTTGGGCCGTCTTGGTGCGGCCGGTATAACAGTTTAGGGTTTAATTAACTCGCCGACGCAACGCAGGCGAGGAGGCGTGCCGTAGGGGAGGGCTCCGGATTAATTTTGACCATCTGCAGGGATCTTCAACGTGCGCCTAAATCTCGTACACACGGGTGTTTCCTTTTCGCCTCCATCAGAAAAGCGGCCGCCGTGGCCGGAATCGAACCCGCGACCTCGTGCCCAGCAGCGCAACGCCTTAGCCACTGAGCCACCGCGGCGGGTGCCCGGTCTAACAGTGACGAAATGGTCGATAGATGAATGATGGCAGAGAAAGGTACGGCCCACTAACAGGCACACTTTGTAAACGAATAGGAAACGCTGCGGACATTCGAAATTAACTAATTAACTAATTAACTGGTTTCTTTTCCGAATTTCACGCAGCTCCCGATCATAAATATATTCTGCTGTTCTAGCAAACTTCGTTGAATGAGCCTTGAACTGTATGTTGGTTGGCTTGTAGCAGCGGGATAGTAAAACATTGCTTTCTTACTGCAATTAACTTTAGCAAGTCCCAACCCAGTTATTCAAGAGTTACATACGCCAACGTGCAACTACGTACGTGCAATCCAGAAAGAATTCCCGTAGGCGCAACTATGACAACGCTATGACGGCGTAAAAGCAAACGACTCTTGGTTTAACAAAACTTCCTGCTGAGAGTACCGATTCTGTTCCTTCCTCCGCATAACCAGGTTTTTAAAATGCGGAACCATTCCCGCGGAGTCGTTCTTTGCACCACAAAGAGAGCAAAACAGTTGACGACATACAGGTTCCTCAACCGTACAGTACTCAGCCCATAGGTCTGCGGGAAATGACATTTTCGCAAATCTAACGATGGATATCGGGTTAACTGATTAAAATTACATTACAACCACACGCCCAACTGCAACACTTAAGTTATTAAGTAATACTAATTGTTGCCCTAAATAGCAATCGGAACCTGTTTTATTGCGTCCGCCACGGCCCCTGAGCGCGCAATAAAAACTTCATTGAAACATCCTGTGTATATGAAGGGAAGGGGCCTGGCCTTCAGTAGCTTGACTGTACGAAATGAGCACCGACCTGCGCAGTTCAACGGAGGTCTTGGTGTAGCCGTATCCGTAGCGCGGGTGTCCGTAGGCCAGAGAGTGGTCCCAGCCGTAGGGCAGAGCGCCAGGGATGGCCTGCCACGGGTCGACGGGGACGGCGCGGGCTGCCGTGAGCACGGGGGTGTTAGGCTTGAACACCTTCACGGTGGACAGCGCTGCAACGGAAACGGCGCACGTGCGAGAGCCGTCAGACGCGGCGATTTCGCAGGGAACAGGCATTTCGTAACGCAGGCATTCGATCTCGAATGCTTTCATCGAATGGTTGTTGAAGAGGCAGTTAAAATTCTGCGCGTTGGTGAATCGATACTCTGTATGCATGTATAGTCGCCCACACGGTCAGCTGAAACAGCAGATTCGACTTCAGCGTGGAAAATTTCAAATATTTTCACGAAAAACCGTTCAAACGATTGCGGAGACTTCCGCGCACCCTTAAACTTGAGAAACGCAGCATTTGTGCTTAAATTACCTCAAGCTAAATTACCTCAAGCGCCCCTCAAGCTAAGATAGTGGGCGACTGTAATTCTCATGCCCGTTGTGATAAAGACGATTATATGTAATAAACGTATGTTGGCTAATTATCTGATTACTTCTTGTTGGTGATTGTTTATTAAGAAACTACGCAAGAAACTAAGCCGTCTCTATTGGGAATTGTTTGATACCCAGTCACCATGTTGATTGATTATAACGTAGCACAAGTTCACTTGAATCGCTGCCGCGTTCTTGGCTGCGTGGCACTATTTCCTTTATCAGCTCTATTCCGAGCTGTTCCCGAGAAATAGTATTGTGCGTACTTCACACGATACGGCCCAAAGCACCAGCACTGACCGGCAGAAAGCACGGGGGTTGCTGGTTGGACAGGTACCGCTGGTGCGACGATGGGAGCGACGACTGGGGCGATGGGAAGGGTCGGGGCGGCGGCGAGGGGGGCCGTCTTCGACTTGGCTACCGCGGCTGCGGCTTTGGCCTTGGCTCCAGCCGCGGCCTTGGCTCCGGCTGCTGCCTTGGCTCCGGCTGCAGCGGCTGCTGCAGAGGCTGCGGCCGAAGCTGCAGCTGACGACGCCGCCTTCGCCTTAGCCGCTGCCACTCCAATACCTGCGACGATTCGAAACGATCAGCAACACGATGGGCGCGCACAAAAAGGTGACTGTGACATCCACCCCGAAATAAGTCGCGTGTTTCCTCCGGCTTATCTACTATCGAACTCGTTTGTTACCTAGCGGGTAAGTCGACAGGCATACCAAACGAATGCCCTTTTTTAAGCATAGATTCGTCGCATAGATACGGCGCATAGTCATTATCAAGAACCGTTCATTGTTAAAGTTGAAAACGGAACGGTGGAACACTACTGCTCTTGGGTATGAACACTTCATCCACCGGTCGGCCTCAACCACTTTATCCACCAGTCCGTTGGATAACCCATCTTTGCGATGAAAGGCTGTGCAAAATAAGCGAATGATGAGCCTTTTCTGAGAGGCGTCTCGAAAAATGCAGTCGGGAGTTTAGGCCAATGCATGATTTAACCTCGATGTTACAGAAACTTTATTTTCGCGAATTACCAGAAAATTTCACAAAGCGCCCGCCTTAACAAAATTTATCGAAATTAAGGTTCAACACTGGCGAAAGGGATCCAACTCATTTTGAGCGGTTAAAACCAAGATCTCTGCACGTATCTTTCAGCAACGAAGTCGCAACTAACAAAATAGTTGAACGAAGTGTATGAACGCCCAGTTACTGTTCTGCGGCTCCCTTCGCTATTGAAAAGACAAACTTGTTTCCTTTTTTCAGCCTGCTATACTTGGTGCTTCGAGTACCATTTTAAGCAAAAGTCTTCACGAATTTCGAACGTGCAAATATTTGCGTCAATGTATAGAGGTGTCGATCCTGAGAATTATTTATGTTCCGCTTCAAGAACGATCAAAGCTGAAGGGCGAGACAGTGATTTGCACGCCAGAACCTATTCCAGGTCGCGGCGGCCGCTTTTCTGATGGAGGAGGAAGTGTTCGAAATTTTCGGCGCACGTTAAAGATCCCAAGGTGGGCAAAATTAATCCGGAACCCTCCGCTACGGCGTGCCTCATCGCCTGTGCATGCAGCGTCGGCGCTCTGAACCCCATGATAAAGCATTATTCCTAAATAAAGTGCAGTTTTGGACAGTCTCGTAGCAGTTTCGTTCTATCAAAACTCGTATGCCGAAAGTTTTCGGCGACATGTACTATCGGCGTCAAATGAAACGCGAACACGAAAATATGAACCTGAACACACAAATAGCGCGATTTGTTTCCATGCAAGCCAAAATTACGCGTGGCTTAGTTACAAAAACAAAGTTGGGACAAGTGGATTTCTAAATATGAACTCTACGAACAGTATATTTCAATTTTGCACGTTCTGGTTCATATTTTCGTGTTCGCGTTTCATTTGACGCCGATAGTACGTCTTCATTATGTGAAGCATGACCGCTTTCGTAGCCGGACCGCGAAGTTGGGGGGTAAACGAAAAGGAACGTTATATCGGGAATTTCGTACAACCGAAGTTCTCGTGCCCGACTCACCGGCGAGTTTGAGCGCCGCCGTGTTGGCCAGGGCCGCCTTGAGACCGAGGGCTCCGAGCGCGGCGAGTCCGATGCCCGGGGTTCCGCCGGTGACGTAGCCGAGCCCCATGAGACCGACGGCTTTCATGCCCACGAAGACCGGGAGCGCCACGGAGAGGGGGCCCACCAGCGCCAGTGGGAAGGCGAGGGGGAAAGGGAGCAGGGAGGTGAGGCCCGGCAGCAGGGCTCCCGGCAGCAGGGGCAGCAGCAGGCTGATTACGCTAGGGGTCGTGGCCACGGCGCAGTAGTAGCTGGTGAAGGCCAGCAGCAGGAGGACCCTTCGGATATTCATGGTGGCGCGCTGGAACGGGAGGAGAAGGAAGCGGAGAAGACGCGTTGGGTGCGAACGCTGATTTGAGTCGAGCGTTCTACACAGGGATCAGATCACAGATGTGAGAGGCGCCGAAACGTCTGAATGGGCGGAGAGCGCGAATGCCCGCTGGCTTGACCGAACACGGATCCAGAATGACGCATTTGTAGTTGAGGTGGGTTCCTTATGGTGTCGAAAGGAGGAAGGGCGGGGGGAAGGGCGTTTTGTAGGCTTAACAGTGCTAGGCTTAACAGCATCCAACCAGCCCAACGTCCTTGCAATTTACATGGCTAGGGCGTATGCACGTAAAAGGCCTGTATGTTACAGGAGTTAGCTTTTTCTGAAAAATTCCGGGCCATCTCCACTACCGCGAAACCTTGGAGGGGCGAAGCATGCAGTGTATAAGTGTATTCTTGTGCGCCTTGGCGTTTTCGCCAACGGAGATGAAAGAGGTTGGGGTAGAGATATACAGCTTCGCTATAAAAGTTTGTCTTTGAAGGATGAAGCTCTCCAGCACGAGGCTTAACCAGGTGTTTTGGTACCGTGACTACATGAGACGACGATTACGAGGACGACAAAAGACGCCAACAGTCCCAGCCCCCGAGGGGCTTCGCCACTAATAGGCTTGAATCGAGCCTAGCAGAATGCGCAGGACAGCTCGTTAACTGCATTGTCCCGTCTCCTAATATAATGAAGTTTTAGGCCAAATAACGAAAACTTTGAATAGAGCGTCACAGCATTCCGTAATGCTACACTGCAAGGCACTCCACGGCAATGCGATAGTACACGCACCAAGATCTCCCACGCCCAAGTCTGAGAGCGGATCACCTTGCCCTGGTTTTTCTGCCAGCTGAATATTAATTCGTTGAAGTTAATGGTAGTCAATGCGAGCTAGACATGCCTTGTTTATGGTAGTTATCCTGTTAGGTGATCAATAAATAAACCATTGTTATAAAATACAGTTACCAAGGAAGAACCGAAACGCGATATCACATGGAATAGAACGACAAAAAGCTTGCCGAAGCTCGTGCGCTATTATTCTGACAGGTTGACTAAGGAGCCCGACCGGAGGTTTCCGCGGAAGCGGCTATCTCACTATGAACCAGATCGGCATGTTGCCTGAAGAACAAGGTAGCGTGACATGGCGGGCCTGCATGACGGTAGAGGATGAAGCAATACGAGCATAAACAAATTCCACCGCTCACTCAACGAAAAAAAAAAAGGGGGGGGGGGGAACTATAGTGCGGTGTTCTAAAACTTATCGCAGAGTTATCCAATATCGTCGAATACACAGCAAACGGGGAGGCCAGCCACTCCAGCCTTAAAACGAATAATTTCCACAATTAAGACTAATTCGGGAAGCCAGCCATGCCGAAGCCAGCGGTTCTCACTTTACTATGGTTTGGTCCGTTCTGGTCACGGAAAAAAGTACAACGGTCAAGCACCCAGCCGAACATTGTAAGCGGAATAGTTACGCTCCTGTAAAATAAACGCATCAGAATGGTCGTTTGTAGGGGCTACCGAGCTGGTAAGTAATTTTGACCAAGGAAACCCCCGTTCATGAATAATTCAAAACAATTAGTTGACTATGGGCTGTTGGTGTGCAAGGAAATTGTAAGAGTTCTCGGAGATTCGAAACCGTAAACGAGGTAAACAGCTCGAAATGTTTCTGCGACAGTTTAAACTGGAAATAAACCTAGTAGGGTAGGAGGGCAGGTAGTTGTAGTCACTCGGAGTCGGAGTCATTCCAATGTTGCTCTAGCCAGTACAGATCTCGCCAATCCCCCGTTTATTGCAACAAGCTGATTAGATATCCCTAAAAGTCGCCATCCTCGCCTGCACTATTACAACTGTAGCAACCAACATGCTAACAAAAATAGTTACCGCTGTTCAATGCGTATTTTACTCCGATATATCTTATTAACCGATGGGAAACATTTTACAGTCTACTAAAATGAATAATCGAGGGAAAATTCGGATGGTGCTTACCGAGTTGTGGCTGGCAGATTCCTGTGATGCCGCTGCTGCTTAGAGGAGAAGCAGGGCCCGAGTCCTTGTTTTATAACTGAACTCTAAGGCTTCCCTCCAGCTTACGCAGTGGATTAGGCCGTAACAAAAGCGCAGGGGCGGAGCCAAATACAGACCGCTTGTTCGAAAATCTTAAACCTCACACGAGAGACGCTAGCATATCCTCCAACCCTTTCCCGCATTCCTTCTTCAAGGTTTCTTGATGCCGTTGACCGCCCATAACTCAGCTTAGTGACAACACACCTGAAACGAAGCAGACAGGCACAGTAAAGAGCGAACAAAAACGTTAGCGAAACTCCGGAGTCCAGTAATCCACATTGTTTGCTAGCTGGAGAGAGGAACAAGATGGGGGCGAGTGCGCGGCCCTAAGGGCGACCATCTCCCCCGTCCCCGCTTTCCGCTTGATAAGCACTACTAGTATTACTTAGACGTTGGGTGAGTGGGAGAACATGTCTTTCGCGTGCGTATTGTTGTCATGAAGCTTTCCTCCTTTCTCTCGTTTCTCTACCCGTCCTGGTTGGTTCCCAAGCCCCGGGTAGGGGCTTTGTGGAAGCGCGTGGCGCCGTCCGGTTTTGCGTCGTGGTTTGCAATCCCTGTTTGGGGCAAAGAAGCAAAGGGGAAGGGTGTGGCGACAATACGTGGCGGTTGCACAGTGCGATGACAGAAACGGCGAAAATATTTGCCAAGGCTCGCTGACAGTAAACGGAGTCCCCAACTAGAATTGAAAGGGCATTGACTGCATAAAGTATGTGAACTCATGACGGCCGCGTGCTGTGGCATGCCCTTCGAGGGCGGCCCGTTGAAACTTAACGCAACAAGACAGGTTAATAAACGAAAAACCGCATACAGTATACACAGCGTAACGCCTGCAATGAACTGCCCTCATATCACAGCAGTAAACAAATTGCCGGACCCTTGGCGCCGAAATTTTCTCTCCCTCTTCTAGATTTCTCTTACAGCGGAATACAAACATCTTTAAACCGATTGGTCGAATAATTGGCTTTGACGTAATAACTAATCGATCAATCGGTTGAACGTGTTGTTTTGTAAGATTTAGGCTTCGTGGCGATTGCAGCTTCGTATCACAAACTTTCCGTTGCTGCAAACTCTTAGAGAATGTCATAAATTCGTTCGCAATTCTTGAATGACAATCATTTTGTCTTCTCAATGATAAGGCTTTATTACGGGGTTTTTTCGTATACTGTATGGCACTGGTGTACGCAAAGGAAGAGGGGCAATAATGCCACTCCCATTAAGAAAAAATGGGTTTATAAGAATTCCGAGAATTGTCTGCTAATACGGATGCATTCTTACGCCGCTTAGAGCTTTTATATAGACAGATTTGGTTATGAGTTAGCCATCATCATCATCATCTTCTTCATCAGCCTATCTACGCCCACTGCAGGGCTAAGGCCTCTCCCATTAATCTACAATTACCTCGGTCCTGTGCCAACTGTGACCAATTTATCCCCGCAAACTTCTTGATCTCATCTGCCCATCTAACTTTCTGCCGCCCCATGCAACGCTTGCCTCCTCTAGGGATCCACTCTGTTACCCTTAATGACCAGCGGTTATCTTGCCTTCGCATTACATGCCCTGCCCACGTCCATTTTTTTTTTCTTAATCTACTAATATGTCCTTAACACCTGTTTTCTCCCTGACCCACTCCGCTCTCTTCTTGTCCCTTAATGTTACACCTATCATTTTCCGCTCCATTGCCCGCTGAGTAGCTCTCAATTTAAGTTGAACCCTCTTAGTGAGCCTCCAAGTTTCTGCCCCGTAGGTGAGTACCGGTAAGATGCAGCTGTCATACACTTTCTTCTTCAGCGACAGTGGTAGGCTGCTATTCACTATCTGAGAATGTCTGCCATATGCACCCCCCCTCCCCCCATTTTGATCCTTCTAATTATTTCTGCCTCATGGTTGGGATCTGGGGTCACAACTTGACCTAGGTAGATATATTCGCTTACCACTTACACTGCCTCGCCACCTATCTCAAACCGCTGTGCTGTCCCGAGGTTATTGATCATTACTTTAGTTTTCTGCATATTAATTTTCAGGCCCACGGTTCTACTCTGTTCGTCCAGTGCGGAAAGCATGCTTTGCAATTCGTCCCCCGAGTTACTTAGCAAGGCAACGTCATCAGCAAATCTGAGGTTACTGAGGTATTCTCCATTAACCCTTACTCCCACCTGTTCCCAATCCAACGTTCTGAATACTTCTTGTAAACATGCTGTGAATAACATTGGAGAGATTGTGTCTCCTTGTCTGACACCCTTCCTTATAGGTATTTTACGCTCTCCTTATGGAGGATGATGGTAGCTGTGGACCCATTGTAGATATCCTCTAGTATTCTTACATAATGCTCATCTACCTCCTGGTTCCGTAATGCCTGAATGACTGCTAGAGTTTCGACCGAGTCCAGTGCTTTCTCATTATATGAAGGCTATATATAGGGGTTCAGTATACTCACCGCACTTCTCTATCACCTGATTGATCGGGTGAATATGGTCCATTGTTGAATAACCTTTACGGAACCCTGCTTGTCCTTTAGGTTGACTGAAATCTAAGGTTGCAGAAATTCTGTTAGCGATTACCTTGGTAAGTACCTTGTAGACGACTGACAGTAAGCTGATCGGCCTGTAATTTTTCAAGTGCTTCATGTCGCCTTTTTTATGGATTAGGATGATGTTCGCGTTCTTCCAAGATTCCGGTACACTTGCGGTCATTAGGCATTGCGTATACAGGTTTGCCAGTTTTTCAAGTACAATTTCTCCGCCATCCTTCAAGAGGTCTGCTGTTATCTGTTCCTCACCAGGTGCTTTGCCCCCTTTCATTTCTTTCAAAACCTTCCTTGCTTCTTCGGTCGTTACTGGTGGGATGTCTATCTCCTCTGAACTATCGTTCGGCATTATCCAGGATGTCCCGGCTTCTGTACAGGTCCCTATACAACTCATCGGCCACTGTGACTATTTTATCCCTATTTGTGATGACATTGCCTTGCTTATCTTTAAGTGCATACATCTGATTTTTCCCTGCGCCAAGACGCCTCGTCACTGTTTTCAGGCTACCTCCGTTCTTTACAGCGTATTCGATCCTCTCCATATTATACTTCCGTATGTCAGCTGTCTTACCCTTATTGATTAACTTCGAAAGCTCCGCTAGTTCTATTCTGTCAGCTGTGGTAGAGATTGTCATGGTTTGCCGTTTTCTAATTAGATCTTTCGACTCCTGTGAAAGTTTACCAGTATCCTGTCTAGCCATAGTGCCCCCGACTTCCACTGCACACTCCGTGATAATGAGTGTAAGGTTGTCGCTGGATTTCTGTGTCGTAAGCTCGGCTTCATCGTTAAGAGCTGAATATCGGTTCTGCAGCGCGATCCTGAATTCTTCTGCTTTACGTCTTACTGTTAGCTCATTTATCGGCATCTTTCGTACCAGCTTGTTGTGGTCCCTCCTCAAATCTAGCCTAATTCGACATCTTACCATACGGTGGTCACTACACCTTACCCTTCCGAGCACTTCCACATCCTGCATGACGCCAGGGTTATCGCATAATATGCAGTCTAATTCATTTTTATGCTCCCCATTCGGGCTCCTCCAGGTCCACTTCCGACTCTCCCGTTTACAGAAGAAAGTATTCATTATGCGTAGGTTATTCCGTTCTGCAAACTCAACTAGTAGGTCCCCCCTGCTATTTCTACAGCCCAGACCATAGTTCCCAACTGCCTTGTCTCCAGCCTGATTCTTGCCTACTTTAGCATTGAAGTCCCCCATAACTACGGTATACTGTGTTTTTACTTTAGCCATTGCCGATTCCACATCTTCATAGAAGCGTTCCACTACTTGGTCGTCGTAGCTGGACGTGGGCGCGTAGCCCTGCACCACCTTGAGCATGTACCTCTTATTTAGCCTAATTACAAGACCTGCTGCCCTTTCGTTAATGCTATTGTATTCTTCTATGTTGCCAGCTATGCTTTATTGACTAGAAATCCCACTCCCAGTTCTCTTCTGTCCTCTAGACCCCGGTAACATAGGACGTGTCCATTTTTCAGCACCGCAAATGCCTCGCCTGCCCTCCTAACCTCCTAACCTCGCTAAGCCCTATTACATCCCATTTAATGCCCTCTAATTCCTCGAACAACACCTCTAGACTCGCTTCGCTAGATAAGGTTCGCGCGTTAAACGTTGCCAGGTTCAGATTCCATTGGCGGCCTGTGGGATACTTTTCGCTGTTTTAGTTCACGTTTGTTTAAACTTGGCGACTTTGCCTTTCGTTTCATTACATTTCTTGTTCCTTTCTTCCCACTTTTTTTACAAAAGATCGTCATTTACACTAGTTTAACGATTGCACGCTTTAACATCGCCCATTACGCACTTTTGTGCAGTCGCGGGGCTTTACACGGTCGGCGCTGTTTTTTTTTTTTTTTTCGTCTTTTATGTCGTGGCTAATTTGTTTTTGTATAATTTCTTCATTTTTAGCTTAATCGTGCAAGGGCTGCGTATACCATACATTCTTTCGAAATGATTGAAAAATTTTCCTATTTTGACAATATCTACAGGAATGGTGATAAATGCACTAGTATACTTGTCGACGAAAATGGTCAAAAAGGCAAATAAAGGCTGACAAAGTAACGTCCACCTCCACGTACAGTACGCGTCAGGCTTGTCTAGGGCAAGCGAGCGCGCGGCTTGGGACCGTGCGGGCGACATCTGCTGATAGCGGCTGGGTTAGAGATTGCTTGCCATTGCGCGTGCGCCGATCTCGGACAGGGTCAGGCCGGTCTTCGTTTCACATGTGCCGCTCGAATTTTCAGACGCCACCACCCTCGAGGGGCGATTGTCTTTCACAGTGGCAGCCAGGAGCGTTGGCAAGCCAGATAGACGCGTCGTTCGACGCGGTGGTTACCCATCAGGCGGTCACGCAATGCTAGAAAACTACCTCCGCTAATCTTTTGAATCTCATGTTTAGCAAACGAAAAGAACGCAACAAGAACGCACTGCAGCGCATTCCGTTAAAACGTTTGTGCGATTAAGTAACGGCTGCACTAATAATGCATGACTTCAAATTACGCGCTTACCGTGTCACCACCTACAATTGGCACTTCAGAATAAAAGCGCCCCTTGTGGGGCGTGGCATCTCTAAGTTTGAGAGGCCCATGCTGTAAGACGACCGACCCGAGCCTATCCGAGATCCACGCACGCGCAATGGCAAGCTATCTCCAACCCAGTCACTATCAGCAGATGTCGCCAGCATGCTCGGAAGCCGCGCGCTCGCTTGCCCTAGACAAGCCTAACGCGCACTGTACGTTATTAATTTCGTTAGTTTCTTTGTTTTATTTTTTATTTCTTAAACATTCCTTCGACCAGTTATCTCCATTTGCAGTGTTATAAACACTAAATGTAATAATAACTCGCCAATTCTCCCTTCCTGTGACACGCGGTGGCGTTACGCGACCGGTGATGAGGGTACCCCGCAAAGAATGCGTTCACATTAAAACTTCTGCTCGCGGGCGGGGCAGCGGTAACAGACGAGGCCGACCATTAAATAAACGCTGGCGACAATTATATTCCTGTCGCAAGCTGCGCACCGAGATTACGCGGATTTGTTGTGCTCTCACGGCGATGATCACCGGTTATTCAATGACTTTGAAGAAGAAAGAAATGAACGATACATTCGGTATTAAAGCCGTCTAAAGTAGCTAACCGCATCCCAATGTTTTTTTTATTTGAATAGACTGTACAGCCTCCCAAAATTTTAATAATATAGCGGAAGCGACGACCGATCGGCATTTCAGCGCCTTATCACGGTGTTCAGCGGCAAAATAGGCGAGGGCACACGCACGCGCATAGAACTATCTGTTGTCAGAGCGTCCTCTGCTCCTCTGTTCTTCTCAGGGCAACACACCCCCTGTTTTTCTCATCTTGCAAGGCCGTTTCGCTACCGCAAAAGGTAGCTAAGCAGAGTGGGACACAAAATAATTCTTCAGATGCAGTCGCAGGAGGTATACCACTGTCAAGCAAACAGCGTAGCAGAGGCGGAAACGGAAAAAATGGTTCCGGAAAAAATGGTTCCGGAAAAAATGGTCCCGGAAAACATGGTCCCGGTGACCATCTAGGAAAAAATAGTCCCATGCTCCAGTCGACGTGTTCCCCTTCAAGTTAGTCAGATCTGAACTTTTTTGCGGCGTTGCTTTTGTGCGTATGCGTTTTAGTTAAAGGGTTGAGAAAGAGATGAAATGCTTTAATATTCCTACAAGGGGCAGAAATTAACTCTTGTGGAGGCTAAAATCTGGATGGATGGGTGGGCGATGTACGTACAGATGGATGGATGGATGTATATATATGGATGGTAGGGCTGAGTACCGATTAAAAATTTAGTGCAAGTAATTGGATTAAAACCGCCCAAACAACTGTGAGGCCTGGAACAGCCGGTTTAGAAGCTTAGTCTGACACAGCTGTCTCAGTGTCTGGAAGGTCATTAAAGGTCTACGCTGTGAGGTTTAATCAGAATCGGTGTAAATTGAAATCGGTATTTACGCGTTGATGCTCCGCCTTGGTTTAGCCTTCGTTTCTGCGCAGTGCGTCCCAAACCCAACTCTCGAACGTAAAGTCATATCGAAATTAAAATATTAAAGCTAAAGCTTTAAGTTAATGTCTGGGACATCCCGTTCACCGAAATGATCGCACCGAGACATCGTGCACCGAAACGTCCGTGCGCTGAAAAGTCCGTGCACCGAAATGTGCGTGCACGTAAATATCCGTGCACCGACATGTCCGTGCACCGAAGTGTCTGTCCACCGAAATATAAATGTAAATACAATTAAAATATACAATCTTTAACTTCAAAGTATGAATAAACAAAGGAAAAAAGCATTCAAGAGAAACAAATAGCAACAAAGAGTGTAAGAAAAAGTTAAGGAAAAAAACATGTAAAAAATTGCAGGGGGTGCTTACAACTGTCTGAGAATGTGAAGGCGAAATTTTGTGTAGATGTGCCTTGAAATTTCATACGAACTTAACGGTCACCCCCGTCCATTCCTGTTTAGCCCCCTGGGCAGCCCACTCTGACGCTCCTTCCTTTCACTACACATCACCAGGATCCTGTTTTTCCTGTCGGTACCTTCACCTGTCGAGGTTGTGTGGAAACGGTTTACCCTCCTCACAACGTGCGGGTTCAAAACAGAGATGTGCTGAGATTTATGCATGCTATATTTGGTTGAGACGTCATCAATGCGAAACATCTGTGGATTAAGCTAGCGTAACAGCAAATTAGATAATAAATATGGGAGAGGCCATGAAAACAACCCAACCTAAATTTCGATAAAACAAACGTTCTTGGTGCGATTAACCGGATCTACTCGAACAAGACTACTTTTCCTGCCTTGCCTTCGGGACCAATTTTTCCGGGACCATTTTTTCCTACCTTGGATTTGGGACCATATTTTCCGGGACCATTTCTTCTGGGACCATTTTTTTCAGAACCATTTTCCATTTTTTCCGGGACCATTTTTTCCTACACCCGGCTACGGTGTTGTGGATTTCAGTGTCCGTTAAACCCGCTTTGCGGCAAGACCAACTTTATTGCGAATTTTCAGCAAAAAGAAAAAAAAAAAGCGGCTGTAACTCTCAGGTCACCAAGACTTGCCCTCCCAAAATTATAAGAAAACTGGCAACAACGATGACTTTATCAATATGCCGAGTTTCTTTTACTTGCCATAACTGCTTAATTCATAGTTAAACTGCAAACGTTACCGCAGGAATCTATGGGGGGAGTATGGTCACAAAAAACGGCTCTGGCCATTGTCTTATTGAAGCTATTCCGCAACAAGGCATGTCAAAATTAGCCGCTAAAACGACTCTATCATCCTTACGAGTTTTGTTTACTTCTCAGAGAGAGAGAGAGAGAGAGTAAACTTTATTCAATTTGCCAGCTGTGTAGCTTAGTCGTCGGCCGTGAGCCCTTGGGCTCTGGCAGCGTCCTCAGCCAGCTGAAAGGCCCAGTGTTGATCTTCCGGGCTGGAGCTGAGCAGCACGGTCTCCCACTGCTCACTGTTAGTGATTGTGCGGCCATTTGTGATTGCCTGCGGACACTGCCATAGCATGTGCGCCAGGTCCGCTCGTTCCTGACATCTATGACACTGGGGGGAATAGCGCCCTGGGTAGCAATAGCTATACACTAGGGGATTTGGGTACGAGTGGGTCTGTAGCAGTCGCCAGACCACCGAATGCCGTTTACTGAGGGATGGGTGCGCGGGTGGGAAGCGGGCCCGGCTTAAACGGTATCACTGTACCATAACAGCCTGTCCCTGCCTGACATTGGGACGAGTTCCGCATCGGAAGGGCCGTCCGCTCGGTCGGTAAAGCCTCGAGCGGCTTCGTGCGCAGACTCGTTCCCTGCAAGGCCGGAGTGGGCGGGGGTCCAAATTAAGTTCATCTTGCCTGTCCGGTTTTCGAGGTGGAGACCAGAAATGAGGATTGCGGACGCCTCCCTTGATATGTGTCCTCGTGAGAAATTTAGAATTGCTGATTTAGAGTTGCTGATGATTGTCTTGATTTTTGTGGAGGCAACCATGGCTAAAGCAATGGCTACCTCTTCTCCAACCACCGAGTCTCTCGCTCGGATAGAGCAGGAGGCGATGGTGTTGCCCTGATTGTTGACCACCGCTATGGCCATTGCCTCGCGACCAGCGTAATCAGCCGCGTCCGCATAAGCAACGTTCTCGACTTTCGCAAAGCGTCTTTGCAGGGCACGGGCTCTGGCCTCTCGCCGCTCCCTGTTATGTGTAGGATGCATATTACGCGGGAGCGGAGAGACCTGAATATTTTCCTGTATTGTTGACGGGATCGCGACACTAGTAGGCGCACTGTGGGGGTGAGCACTGACAGCAGACGGGAATTGTGCTACATTTTTACTTGTCAGTAGTAATTATTTCCCAGTGAAGTCATAAATGTAGCACAATTCCCGTCTGCTGTCAGTGCATGAGCTTCCTAATCTTTTCCTATTTATTTCGTCGTAGGATGGGTTCCTGCACTTTTGAAGTAGTCGCATGGCGTGTGTTAGCGCTGACGGGCCTTTTCCTAGCCAACCTACTGTAAAAGGACAGTTCCCCTACCAAGTGATATTGGGCTCGCGCTGTCCTTAAGGTGTGAGGCCAAGTCAAAATCGCAAACTTTTTTTCAAAATGTCCATTTTTTTTTCTTTTGTTAGATGTGGAATTTATTGGGCATCATTGTGCTGAAAAAAACTTTCTTCGTATACAGTTTCTTTCAAAAGATACATAACAAAATGTAAACCCACTAGGCGTCTACGAAACCGAAACTGTAACAGCCAGTTTTGTGTGCAACGCAAAAATGCCCTGTTTTGGATTTCTGAGCTTGTTATTTAACAATCGTATCAAGTACAAAAATTTAATAATGCCCTAATAGTGTTTTCAACACTTTATTTATCAATTAAAATCAAACTTCTCACCGGGCACGTGCGCGAAGTTTCGCACGTGTTGTTTACGTTCGGGGCCTTTGTGCGCGCGTCAAACGAGCTTGGGATTGTTTGTAGGATGTGCTTACTCTCTGTCGCTTACTTTTTCTTACAGGCTGCCAAAGTATTAGGAAGTTTAGAGTGCAAAGACTCACAAGAGAAAAAACCAAATACCAAAAACGAATGATCAGCCGTTCATCGCAAAGGCATCCCGTCAGAGGACTGATACAGCAAAGCAAACTAAAAAAAAAAAAAAAAACGCGAGGTGCCACACGAGCAAGACCCAAGAAGGAAGTGCTACTTCCTTCTTAATTCCCCACACTCGTGGGAAATTTTAGCTCTGCTGATCACCTTACGTGAGCGCTGCTCTTGCTTAAAATGTTTTTGTTGGTTTTCTCAGAACCTATTTTTTGGCAATTTCTCCGCACGCGAACATTCATAACTTTTTTTCCTAATTACGGTTTTTTAGTGAAAATTGGAGAAATTTTTCTTCACATTATTGGGTGTGCAATGGACGTCAAGAAATAAACTTGAGCCACAAGTTTGGGTATGGTCACCATTTACACCAAGGCACACCCAATTGAAACATCCAGTTTTTGGTTAGCATTCATCCAATCTCATTACTTTTGGTTCATTGCACAGGCCAAATCCTGCCCTATACCACTACCAAAAATTTGCGGTTTCATGAGGTTAAATTTGTGCTGAGTGTTGGCGTGAGACCCACATTTATCATAATTTTAAACAAAAAATATAAGCAAAAAATAGGACTTGCTTTTAAGGCTCCAATGGGCCTAAAAAAGTGTACTTTATGATGTAGACCAAAAATCTGCATTGTTTATCTTTCTCAAAAAAACATTTCCCCAGCACTTGGGCCTCATACCTTAATTTGCATAATTACACCGCTATCCTTACTGCTGAGATAGTTCAGGTGCAATTGGTTTGCGTGCGTGTGTCTGTATTCTTTAATGGGAAACTTGTTACGGGGGCAGATCGTTACTTTAATAACATATATGGATGGTTCAGCTGCAGTCAGACATTAGGCTTAATACAGTAGACTTTCGATAAACGGAACTTCAAGGGACCGGGAAAATTAGCTCCGTTTAACAGGAGTTCCGTTTACTAAGATAGATGTGTAAAAGTGCACATTTGTGTGCGTACGCACTCTTCATACCATTTCACGGAACTCTAAGCACTGGGAGGTTACTGTAGCTGATAGGTTTTTAGAAAGCAAGAAAACTAAAAAAAGGTTTAGGCACAGCATTCACAAAGTTGATTTGGCAACAATGAGTCGCTGTCCACTACAAAATGCATCAATTATCTTTGTTTGAGTCCTTGAAACTGCGTCTTCACGGAGGTTAGAGGCGTCAACTTCGCGAGTATTACGAGCACCGAATGTAGAATACGGCAACGCGGTAATGAAGGGCGAATGGCACCCCGATGGCACTAACACGGCACGAGGAGCTGAGCCCTATAACCTCAGCGTCTTGAATCTAGACCAAACGACTGGAACGAGAACTGCGGTGTTGCATTCGTTGCGCCAGAGTCTTTGCGCTAACACGGCTGACCACTAACGAGACAAGGCTTACGAGGCCTACGATGTAAAAAAAAAAAAAAAAACACGGAGGAAGAAAAAAAACTAAAAACGAAACAGCCGGAACCGTAAAATGCTGATTCTCATCCCGATGGGTTTCACAAGAAGTTCCATTTCTAGTTCCGTTTATACGGTGACGCCGAAACTTTAGTTCCGATTACCGGGAGTTTTTTTTTATGTTATCTGAATACAAAACCAACCAACTGACAGGCTACTGTTCCGTTTAAGCGATTTCCGTTTATCGAGATTCTACTGTATTTAAAAGCTGTTTTTATGAGGGTAACTAACAAAACAAATGCTGCGCATTTTACATGCAAACCTTCCATTCAACCTCACATTCCATTTACGACCTTCATCATGGGATATAGCAGTAACCTAGCAGTAACTAATCCACTTGTTTGGAAGGAATACACGGACATCATCCTTCAGGAAACGCTCTTTTGAAAGACACAAAGCAACATGACACCTGGCGATCGTTAAAGGAGCCATGAAGAGAAAATACAACTTCGTTTAATTTGAAAGAACTAGGATTCAGTATCTCACTCAGCTCCATTACAGCCACAAAAGATGTTTTTAACGAAAAAAAAAGCAAGCAGTATTCAAAAACTTTCAAATTTTGCGCCACAGTGACGTGTTATGAGCAAGAATGACGTCACACGGGCCAAAAATAAAACATAATTTTCAGTGCGTTAACTGCACGTTAGCATTCAAGTGATGCGGTCAAATGGAACTAGAGGCCCCATTACAGACGTCCAGTCATGTGTCGTCGCAACAGGTCAGTTAGGCGGCCGCCAATCGCACAAACAAGGTTCCGTGACGTCATAGAAAAGTTGCGGGAAATTGGCTAGAGGGTCGCGACTGCTTCACACGTTTTCTTTAATATCTCCATTATTTGTTCGAAGATTGCGATGATATTGGTATTATTGTTATCGGGATTAAGCAGTCTTTCTAATAAACCCAACTTGTATTTTGTCTTCATGGCTCCTTTAAGCTCTTAGTTTACAGCACCGCTGTCAATCATACCGAGGATTGATTATAAATACGCCTTCTGTAGAACCATGGCACTGAGCAGATTCATCGACGCCTTCAGCACAACATAGCTCAACTTCCATTTCCTAAATTATCGGAAGGCTGACCCTCCTACTAAGAAAATCACAGCTTATGGGTTGCAAAAAAAAAAAAACGGTACAGTCGAGCCTCGTGATAACAAAGCAGTATCGGGACGGTAAATTAGTTAGTTATATCCAATATTCGTTATAACAGTAGAGTTAAAAATAGGCTGTAACAAATCAACAATCTGGCTAGCGCAAAAATACTCAATACAAAAATGCATTTTTTAGGCTTCCAACCCACAATAAACAACATAACTCTTACACTTTTTGTTGCATTTCAAGCGGAATGAGCCGGGACATGAGTACGTGAAATTACAACGAGACAAGGATCACTTGGCAAAACAGGCCTGAGTCTTGATTTATTTGATGAAGGATGTGATCTTCATCTGGTGGCTACTCACAGCACTGAGAAGGATGGAGTTTTTTCCACAGTGTCCACGTACAAAACGGCGTTTATACTTCTGCAGTTTTGGATGCCGGAGGGTTTCACCAAGTAGCTTCTAAGCCTCCTGGTCAAATATTTCTTCGTTATATCAGACATCGCGCGTGGCTCACGGTTTCAGTTTCGTTACAAAAGAATAAGTGGCATTTAAATAAAGCAAGACCAACCAAAGATCGTTCTTAGTTCATTAGAGCCGATAATTCGCTATATCAGTGTTCGTTATAATGAGGTTCAACTGTATAATACAAACGCCTAATTTTCCTTTCAAAATTGAGTGTGAGGTCGCAGGTGCGATTCCTTGCCTCTGCGGACGTTCGCAGAATGGAGTCCAGAAAAAAAAATAGAAGCCCTAATGCAACCCCCCGTGTTTGTCATTGCGCGCCCTCCCATGGCAGCGCGACACAAAGACCGGGTGTATGCAGCTAGCTGCGGCCATATCTGCAGTTTTAAAGGGAGCCATGAAGACTAAATACAAGTTTGGTTTACAGTCTAGTTCACTTATAACAATATCCAAGTGCCAAGGAAATGGCATCGTTATAACCGATAATTGTTATAAGCGGGTTGCGGTATGAAAAGATGGAACAGAGATCATTACATTTTATTCGCGTGCCAGCAAGGTTGTACTACTACAAATTTGCGGAAAAGAAGCCACAGTCGGTCACCTTTGTTTGCCGCGTGTGAAGCGAGCGCAAATCTTTTCCAAGAGCATCTATAGGTGCTTCACCTAGATGAGCTAAATGTCCTTGGCGGAAACCAAGTCCCCGAGGGACTGTGTCACGCATTGGGCCTCCTACGAAGACACTACCTGAGTGGTGTGCGCAACCGCGTCAATTGAGTCGCCACTGTTGCACTTTTGGTGCGCAATATAACCGGATTCAATCGTTATATCCGATATCGTGGCACCGGAGCATTGTAATAAGCGGTTTATTTTACCATAGAAAGATTACAAAAGTTGACGGTGCCATAGCTGTTCATCGTTATACCCGATATATTGTTATAAACGGTATCGGTATAAGTGGACTCGACTGTATTTGAAAACCTGATTTGTGCCGATAACAACGATAACAAATTTATCGAAAACTTCGAACAGGTGACGTAGATATAAAAGAAAACGTGTAAAGCAGTGGCGACTCCCTAGCCGTTCTCCGGAAACTCCTCTAATGACGTCACAAAACGTTGTATGGGCGATTGGAGGCCGCCGAACCCATTGCTAAGCTGGACGACTGGGCGGTTGCAGTAGAGGGGCCTCTAGTTAAGTTTGAATCTATCACTTCAACGCTAACGTGCAACTAACTCACTGATAACTCTGTTTGTAGCGATGACTCCAAATACATCACTCATATGCACACATTACGTCACTGTGGCGCGAAATTTGAACGTTTTTAATACTTCTTCCGTTTTTTAGGTTAAAAAACGGTTTTCGTGGCTAAAATGGAGTTCAGTGGGGTACGGAAGCCGAGTTTTTTTTTTTTTTTCAAATATAAACAAAGTTGTACTTTGTCCTCATGGCCCACTTTAGACACTAGATATTTAGTGCGAAAGCAATATATGCCCCCGTACACGAAAATCCGCGGTCCGGAATGAGCGAGTAATGGTTCCGAAAATGGGAGACGGCGGAAAGGGAAGGCAAATAAAGAGAAAAATTGAGTGCATTTACGCCAGAATTCGAAACCTGGACCTAAGAGCGCAAGTCGAGCACGCATTTCCTACACCACGGCCGAGTTTTTTTTTTTTTTTTTTTTGCTTACAACACAACACTTAATCTTTTAGGTCGAAAAGAGAGTACACTTTAAATTGGCAGCAACATTCTTATGCTTTCCATCGCGCGTAACTTTTCATAACAAAGACAACACTTCTCCATTGCGTTCATTCACCTCTGGAGCAAAGTTCACTCTGGAAACAAGTGCTATCGCCAAAATACCCCGTTACAGAACGTGCATTATTAACCTCACCATTTCGCACATCCGCGCGACTGCGCAAGCCAAGCAGGAACCAAATATCATACGCTACCCAATCTGGCTATTCAGAGAAATATCTGCAACGTTGTGATGTGAACGGCAAATCCTTAGTTATTTTTTATGCTTCGCTCGAGCATGTCGCAGAAGACGACAAAGCTGTCGATAAAACCATGCTCGACCGCTTGTCGTGGGCTGCAAAACCTACAGTAAAAACCGTGTAGAAACGTGTTGTAGCAACGTGTCCATGTATGTGGAAACTGAAAAAAAAAGTACTTTAAGCATTACAGGTGGCAATACCCGTGTTTAATGCCTTGAGTGTTTAATGTGTTTAAGGGGTTTAATTAAACACACTGAACACAAGTGTTTAATGTGTTTAAACTGTTTAATGAAATTTCAAGTGTTTAAATTAATGTTTAATGCCTTAAGATACCAAATGACATTATTTGGGCGGGCCGTGCTGCACACGAAAATGCAAAGGCATTAAATGTGTTAGGCATGATGGTGATAGTGAGCAAAAAGAGAAATGCACTCATATTTTAGAAGTTTTTAACGTAGAGAAAAACGTCTTTTAAGGGTTAAAAATGTTTTTTTTAAAGAAAACGTTATGATAAATAGTGTTTTCTAAAAAATGGCGTGAGCCGTTTGTAAAAGTGGCTTCAGCACCTGCCGTCACATGCCAGCGTTAGCGAAATTCGAAAAATTGAAAAGGACGAGTAACATGATGTTTTGTCTTTTGCCGCTGTTTTAAGGAGTTCCGCACAACTAATTCGCGATGAGCACGAAATGAAACCAACGAAACTCTCAGCACCAGAGTGTTGAGGCAGAAACGTAGCTGAACTTCGAGATAAGATTATTTTTTGCGCACTCTTGCTGGCGAGGTTCTGAAGTCAAAGTTCACTCACCCAAAAACGACATTACAGCGAATGGCATGATATTTTTGCTTATGGCAGCGAATTAACGGCATTAAAATTTAAGGCATTAAGCAGGTGATGTCATTTTTTGTGTACGTGTGGCACGGGTATAAGGGAACAAGGATTCTAGTAAATATCTCGATAACCACTTTAGGGTTGTTCCGGCCTGCCGGGTACTTTCGGAAAGACGGAAGATTTAAAAGCTTAAAGGCTGCATTTATTTCATATTACCGCTTACACCATATTTCTACCCCTGTACACTGTAAAGGACATACATAAGAGAGAATTTATTAAACAAGGACATAATTCAGTAAGAATGTGGACCAATGTGGACCAACGAGAATGTGGACCAACTACATTGCACAAAGACGCGATTAATTGGTCAGCGGGATCCAGTGACCTGTACAAATATGCCCAATTAGCAAAGTCATTTATACGTTAGAGCAGCATAAATTTACATTATTTGCAAGAAACAGATAAAACCCCAAAAATACTATAATCCGCAGAATAACTTCCAAACTAAAATTCTTATATCTTCTTTATCATGGCCGTTTTAAAATTCCACGAGGCGATTACCTCTCTGAACCTTTTAAACATTCTTCACGAACAAACCATAACAAAGTGCTTCGAAAACCTAGTAGTCCCAACAATGCCCATAAATAGGTACTGTGTTTTTCCCTCCTCTATTTCTTATTGGAACCAATTACCGGAAAGTGCTGCAAACTGTGAGACCGTACAATCATTTACTGATCACATTCAGGATGCGCAATTTGTATGAAATATAAAACTCATGTGGTATTTATTTCTGGAAAAGAGAAATCCAGCTGTTAATTATTGTCTTTATTACCTTTGTTTCTTTATCTTAATAATGACATGACTGTTTCGTTCCCATTTATATATTTGTGCCTCTCCGTGTGACCATGCTGTATGTAATACTTGAGTGTATTCTGTTGTACCACTCCTGCTGGGACCACCAAGGTGCGCAGTATATTCAAATAAATAAAATAAATACATACAAATAAACGAAAAATCACCCAGTATAGTAAAGTATAGCCGAACGCAAAAAAGAAACGACAAAAAGTAGCCCAATTCGTCTTTTCACAGCCAAATCTGGCTATAAATAATCAAATATTCAAAGTCACAAGTTAAAGAAGTTTACTGAAGTGCATTAGAGAAGGCTCAAAATGAACAGAAACGGCGTAAGAACGCGGATGCATTAGTAGACAACTCTCGGAATTCCTGCGGCTTTTTTTTTTTTCTGTTGAAAGCTACCGTTAGCCTTGCGTGGCTTCGGTGTCGAAGCCTTTTGTAAATGTCCACGAATAAAAGCTAAAAACAAACAAAACAGTTGAAATTTTTATCAGCTTTAACGCGCCGACGCTACACAGGCGACGAGGTGCACCGTAGTGGAGGGATCCGGATTAATTTTGGCCACCAACACGCGTGGGAACCGTTTGCTCCAGCGCGCGACGGTTGTTTATTTTGAGAGTGGGATTTTGAGACAGGCAAAACGCGTTCGGGTTGTATCGTGGTCCACCCGGTGGTTTGATTAGAGACGTTGTTAATCTTTCGTGTAAAATACGGCTAAAGCATCTGTCTCTTGTCAGTTTTCATTATCGATTCTTCATTTATGGTTCTTGTTTCTCCCCTGCTTTTCGGTTATGATATTTACTTTTTTTCCCTGCTCTCCCTTTCCCCTTTTCCCCCTCGCAGGGCGCTTAGCAAACAGTGAGGTCAACTTCAAGAGCCTTTTTCCTCCCTCCTTCCATTTTGTCGTTCCGCTCCCCACACATTCCTCGCAGCCTCGTTCCGTATTCAAACATTCGCGCGCTTTCACGCTTCGTGCGCATCCGTTTTCAGCAACTAATTCCCCACTAATCCCCACTTCAAAATGCGACGTGTCGCTGCTGCGACTCCTTTTATGAGCGGCCACATTCCGATCGCGCCAGCAAGGAAACCGGCCGAACAACCGGTCAGGCACCAGCGTTCGACACTCAGTGGGTCAGGGAACGAAGATAAGTCGCAAGACGACGCGCGCGCAGACGTCGATGTAACAATAGACTTACTCGCAGGGCTCACACTGCATGAGGCTTTGAACACCTGCAACTCAAGCGAAGAACCGGGGGCTTACAGAAATCAATTCTGTCCGAACACGCCCCGCGGTGTTGTCGTTCAGTTAGGGGTCTTGGCTAAGCCTTGGCTGGCCCGGCAAGTCATTGTCGAGAGGACGGGAGTTATGCAGTTAAGCACGTTAGTTGAAACCGTTCCCAGAAGTGGTCGGCGGTTAAGGAGGAACGTGAAAAGACCGCGACGGTAAGGAAGCGTGTCGTCAGGGAAGGGGCGAGCGTGTCGGCGGCGACGAGTTGTTGAGACCCCACCGGCTTTCCACCCCCTGTTAACCCTCTTGTGTGCGTGGGTGTGTATGTGCGAGTGCGTGTGTATGTAAATAGTCTGTATATAACCTTAGTGTGTATGTATGTGCATAGCCTTTTATAGCCTGTTATAATAATTAATTTTCCATTGCCGTTTCACTTTTTTTTTTTTCAAACCACTTTTTCCCCCGGCGAGACCTGTGCCCTCTGTCGAGAGGCAAAACTTCGCCTTGTAAATATTTTCATTTTAATAAAAACTTTCTCTCTCCGCTCGTTTAGCTTCCCCGAACATCTCGATGGAAGTATGCGTGTGTTCACTCACCGGCAAGCTACGATGCTAACGGTGATCTATGTTCACCGCCCGTGTGGCCTCCGAAGGCAGATGTCGATTTTCGGGTAAATGTTGCGGGTCCTGCGATGGCTTCGGAGGTACCCGGCCGATTTGGTTCCGTAGCGAGTAGGAAATTTAAAGCGCTTTCGTTACTCGGTTGGCTACATCACTCCCCATACTCGCTATTGTTACAACACACAGCCTTTTTTTTCTCTCTCTCTCTTTTCTTCCCTCTTTCCTTTCTTTATCGTTTTCTTTTCTCTTTCTTCGCAGCGGCTGCTTGATGTGGGAGAGTCTGCGTAAAATACTTAAAGACAGGGCAGGACAAAAAGACGAAGACAGGAGGAGACAAATAGAACGTGCGGATCCCCGTCCGTCCGCTTGCTCAGCGCCCGTCTGTTATGCTTGTTCTCTTGGTCCAATCTTTTTCGCGCTGGTTTGCCTTCAAGTAAAGTTCTACTTCTTTTTCTCTGTGATTCCGCTTGTTTCTGGTTGTACCTGCCTTCACTGCTTCCTCCTTTTTTTTAGGGCTCTGTCAAAGGATTGCTGGTTAGCGTGTCTGCGGCAGCTTGAGCTCAAAATTATTAAGGTGTTCAGGGAAACATTTTGTCGCCGCCAGTTCACCAGAATATGCTTCGTCGCTCACTGACGACGACAGGTGCATGAAGGTTGTTTTAAATCTGGGTAGTGAAAATCCCATGGGACTGAAACACAAAACAAATTAAAGCCCCTTTCTTCAGAGAAAGATGGTTAAAAACCCGAAGCTTTCCCCCGTGCAACCCGCGTCAAAGTCAAAGGTCAAATTCAAAATTGCTTCCACCATGTCAAGATGGCGCGATCGGATAGACGTCTGCTTGATAACGCAAAGGACCCAGATTTTATTCCAACCACAAGAATCGCGTTTTTTTTTTTAAGTGCAGGACACTTCAGGGGCCGGAAACAGGCGGCGCGGCGTGATAATGGACCCACGTAGAGCCTGGCTTTCCGTCGTCAGGGCGTCCCACCGAGGCTTCGAAAACCAAGCAGTGTAAATAGTCATAACCGTTCGGAACTCGAAAACTGCTGGCGCTTGTCATACATCTCCCCATTGTTTAGCGCAAAGAAAAAAACTGCAGGTGCATTTGAGTCAAAATATATGCAACTAACCTGCAGCGCTCGCCTTCATTTAGTTAGGAACGCCCGTTGGGTTGGTTTTTAGGATAGCAAGCGAAAAAAAAGCGGCAACGCAACGCCGGCACGTGCGGGAGGAAAAGCAAGCACAAAAAGAACAGAACTCTCGCTGGCGCAGTTCCAGGCAGGGGGCGCGCGAGCATTGCGAAGGCGTGAAATTTGAATTGCATTGGGTGGTAGCAGTGAGCGGATAACGGCGCTACAGCCCATTATAACGAATCATTGCTCTGCACTTACGACAGCTTTCACATTGAGTGGAATGGCTTTAATTCTTTTTTTTTTTCTTGAGGCGCTCGATGAGCCTTCACTTATCATTATCACCATTGTTGTGTGAAACCTACTTCATAAGTTGGCTTTTATGCAGTGCGTTTTCGCTTTTCGGCGCCATCCGTCAGGCATAGGAATATTTGACTTAAAACAATAATTCTACGAAGCCAGGGTTCTTCACCGCTTGAAGGAAAAAAGAATAGCGCTCCCAGATTTCGGCCAGGTATACAAAGCTCCCCGCGGCCTTCCAACTTAGTCATAAAACAGTAAAAAGAACGCGTGCACACGCATTGAAGCACCGCTGCCTTACGATGTCACTGCAGTCATAATTCCTATTTGAAAATACAAATACCCGTAACGTGAGGTAAATACGTGTGGCTTGTCATATTTTGGGGCGGCAGTGATGATGTGAGGGTTCTTGATGTGAGTTAAGGCACTTCGCTAGAAAGCACAGGTTGAAACAGCATCACGCGCGCAGGGGAAAATCCAGGCTTTTTCTGAGGGGAGGCTGATTGATTGATTGTAGGGTTCAACGCACCAACACAACGTAGGCGATGAGGCGCGCCGTAGTGAAGGGCTCCGGATTAATTTCCACCAGCTGGGAATCCTTAACGTGCGCTAAAATTTCAAACGCACCGGTGTTTTCTCTTTTCGCCTCCATCAGAAAGGCGGCCGCCGCGGCCAGGAATTGAACCCGCGACCCCGTGCTCAGCTGCAAAATCTGAGGGGAGGGTCAGTTTTTATTAGGGATGATAATGATGATGGTGATGATGATTAGAAGGACGATAGTCGAGATTAATCCGGAGCCCTTCACTACGGCGCGCCTCATCGCCTGTGTAGTGCCGGCGTGTTAAACCTCACAATCAATCAATCAATCAATCAATCAATCAATCAATCAATCAATCAATCAATCAATCAATCAATCAATCAATCAATCAATCAATCAATCAATCAGTCAATCAATCAGTCAATCAATCAATCAATCAATCAATCAATCAATCAATCAGTCAATCAATCAATCAATCAATCAGTCAATCAATCAATCAATCAATCGAATCAATCGATCAATCAATCAAATAATTCTCTCTCCACTTGTAAGCCTTTACTTGTGGTTGCTGTCCAGTTGATCAGATGTTATGCTGAGCGAATATCGAGATCCGCTCCTTGCTTTCTTTCCAGCGAACAGCTTTGTTGTTTCGATTACGTTATGCTCACAAGAAGAAAAACATTAAGAAGAAGAAGAAGAAGAAGAAGAAGACGAACATGGCGGAACACGATGATTTTGAGAACTTCAGGGCCTTACCTGAAAGCTACCGCGGCAAGCAAAGCGTCGTCGAGCGTAAGTCGTAACTTTTTTTCCTCTAGTTGGTCCGGAAAATGAGTGTCGTAAACAAGAAACCCCGGCGGGACCCACCAGTTCTCACCTAAGACGACGAGCGCATGCACCTGGCTAATCAGGCATACACCATAGAGCTCAGTATTCGTTAAAAAAGAAAAGAAAACATCGAAACCACATTATGAATGACAAGGCGCCTGTGAACAATCCGTTGCAAAAAATCCGCCACTGACGTCTTGAGTTCATCGCCGCTTCAACACACCGTTAATGCCTCGCTGCTTAAATTTAATGTGAACTTATGGTCTCGGAGCAAATTGCCCCAAATCCAAAGTTGGAAAAAATCGTATACCGGAACAATTGGTTCAGGGGATAACGTGGGAAAATACGTTCTTGTAAAACCATTCAGCGCTGTCCTTATTCTTTAAAATACAGAATGCTGTAGGAAGACTACTGGGGGATAGTTTTACCTAAAGAGATCCGTCCATTTTAGTTTGTTTTTAGGGGGAAGAAGTGGCCCACGCTTTTAACTAAAGTGTGCGCTTGTGGGTCTACAGCGACCTGCAATATTAAGTTGCATTTGTAATCTTGTTCGCCCCCAGCGCCTTGTCATCGTAAAGAAGACAACTTTTGTTGGAACCTCGACTCACTTTTTACTCTCACACTGGTCACACAATTATTCATTGACAGGGGTCTCGCACGACCTGATTGACTGATTAATTGTAGGGTTTAACGCGCCGACGCAACGCAGGCGATGAGGCGTGCCGTAGTGAAGGGCTCCGGATTAATTTCGACCACCAGGGGATCTTTAACGTGCGCCGAAATCTCGTACACACTGGCGTTTTTGCTTTTTGCCTCCATCAGAAAAGCGGCCGCCGCGACCGGGAATCGAACCCGCGACCTCGTGCTCAGCAGCGCAACGCCTTAGCCACTGAGCCACCGCGGCGGGTCTCTCGCCCAACCTGTCTACAGCTGTGAGCACCCCAGCCCACCCGTTCGGCCCGCCAACCTTTTCGAAGACGCATATCTAGATCTTTTATCTTAACGCCACCACAGAGCTTCACTCCATCCCTCTCCCCCCTTTTCTATAAATGGGCCTTACCTCCGAATAAAAGTGTTCCTCCTCCTTTTCTTCTTACTGTCTGTCTGTCTGTCTGTCTGTCTGTCTGTCTGTCTGTCTGTCTGTCTGTCTGTCTGTCTGTCTGTCTGTCCGTCCCTCGAAACAGCCATCCGGCCTAAGAATTCTTGAAAGGGACGTTTATATAGGCAAAACCTTTCTATACAACTGAATCCGGTACCATTCTTCATACTTGTGCACATTGTAGAACAAAAAGAAAACTTTCGGCATATTTGAGGCAAAATATGAAAGCACAACTGTTTCTAGCGGTGTTATTTTAATTCAAATAGATGGGTGCTTGATTTTTGCGATAACAGATAAATGAAACGTGTTGAACACAATGTTTCGGCTTAAAAATACCAAAAAGCGCTCGAGTCCGAGTCCGAGCCCAACAGTAACAAAAACCCTCAGCAGATGGCGCGAAAGCACTGTGAACTCGCGAAAATTGAATTCAATCAGGCAAACCTTGAAGAAACAAAACTTAGGAGAGAGGCGCAAGCACAAGGTAGCAGTATAGAAGTCTTCGATGAGTATACTCTTTCGCCATCGAAGGACGTAAGCAGACTAAAGTTACCCGCCGAATTTTTCGCTGCTATCTCGTTAGCCTGCTATGGGGCCCTTATCTCCCACTCACTTTTTCCCCTTCAATTTTTTTTTCAGAGGAAGAAGCTGAAGTAGACGTAATTGGTAAGTCCACAGTCCGCTTCATTCTAGCAGCGCCTTCTTACGAAGAGTTGCTTGATGCCATTTCCGTTTGGCTGTCGCCATCCCCAATTATATGCTCACCGTTAATGCAGGTCGGCACTTTCAAATCGAACCCGCAAGGAACAAAAAAGGAGACAAATGGCCAACTAAACTGTGTGGTGTTTCATTCGGTATACTGATTAGGGCAGTCGTTATTAAATGGGATTCCGAGAGGGCTATTCAGGGGTACGCGAAGTCATGCCCCAAACTCTCTTTCTGCGCCCATTCATTTCTCCTTGTAGGGGCGGCGCACCTTAGGGGCTCGGCCTGCCGGCGTCTCATGTCGTCGTCGTCGTCGTTCTCTTGTGGTCACGGTGCAAAAACACCGAGATACTCGTTTTCCAACTCCTCGCGATAGAACGTTTCATCTACGTGGGCAAAAACGCGTACTAAAAGAACACACGGGGTTTTTCGTTCGCGCTTGCTTGCTTTTATTTCGCTCTGTACTCGCTTTAACTTTGAAATTTGCAGTTCTCGGTTTCGAATTTTCCTTATCCTCCGTCTTCGTAATTGGCATGTCGCGCATATCAGCGCGCGCCGTGTGGCAAGAGAGACAATTTTTGAATGCACTTAAACAATGCATGCTTCGCTCCTCCTGAGGTATCACGTTAGTGGCCCCGTTTTTTTACCAAACTTTGCTGCCAATGTGGCCCTCTCGTAAAAATTTTCTAGGCCAACCCGAAAGTTCGCAGGCCGCAAAAATGTCAGTGTACAAGCTTACGTCCCGAGCGAGGCCTAAACGTTTTATGGCGGAAATCTAGAGAAAAGAACTTTCTTTCTTACTGTCATAAAATATTTTTGTCACATTTAAAGGTAAATCTCATTCCTTGAATTGTTTGTGGTCGGGAAGGCTTAGGTTTGGCCTAGAAAATTTTGAGAAAGGGTGTACGTTTACCTTCTCGCCGCGTAGAACATCTTTTAACGTTGGTTTCTTCGCTCAACACCCCAGCAATGCGGCGAAGCCAGACACACAAAAGGCAGCATGTAAGTGCTGGACTAGTTTTAGCTCCAAAAGCAAATTGTCTGACAATATGACATGCACCAGCAGAAAAGTCAGCCTCAAAAGGCAGACATTGAACTTGTGTGGGTGACTTTAGTTGCATTGGCAAATTGTTTCACATCATGACTCAGATGAAAAATGGTTCATTGTGTACCCGTTCCATTGAATGTTTTTACTCGGTCAAGTCTTGTTAACTTAAATTCCATTAGGTTTGCCTCTAATCATAACTTGTTCTTACCCATCGCCCACACTAATTATGGAAAACAAACTTCAAGTTTGGAAGCCCCAAAGGGGTCCCCGGCACTCTAAAGGTTTCAAGCCACTCGACTAGGGCATTAGGAAAACTACATGTGCAATTGAAAACTCAGAGGTTTTCAGTTGTAAACACCCACATGCACCCACAACTCGTAACGAGTGCTTGAGTGTTCTCAGATTCTTTTTGTGTCATTCGCGTGGCTTTCTTTGACAGATTTTTTTCATCCATGTGTCATTTTTTTCCCCTTTGCGCCTATTTCTTTACTTTCGGTATTTTGTAACATTCGGTTTTATTCAATTTCACGTGCTTCCTTTTTATTTTAATTGCTTATTTCGGTTTCATTCAGCTGTGCTTGACTAAAGCTTGGGATTGGGCTAGTTGGTTTGACATCTCAGGGGGAAAAAACAGCGCAGAGACGGGGACTAACGGACGAAAAGACAGTACAAGCGCTGACTAACAATTGGGGGTGCTTTATTGCGTTCTGCAATTTATACATGAGGAAAAAGTGACGTCGCAACCCTAGGAAAGGAAAAGAACACGCTGAAATGATTTGCACTGTGAGCTTGTACTGTCTTTTCGTCCGTTAGTCCCCGTCTCTGCGCTGTTTTTTTCCCCCTCAGCTGTGCTTGTTTGCGCATTTGTTTTTTGGATGTTTTGTCTTATATTGAACCGTATTTTTTTATATTTGGAACAAACAGCGCCTGTCTATATCGGCCTAGGTAAGTATAGCTACGCTTAGTTTTTTTTTTAAATATCCCAGCTGTGTGGTTGACTTGTTTTTTCTGTCTGCATACACAAATAAGAAAGGTCGCCATTTCCACCGCATTACCATTCGATTGTGCTCTTGACTCACAGAATTATGCAACTGTCATGATTCAACACTCCTTTATTTGTACGGCTCCCGCGAGCGGTGAAAACTTTCCCCACCTGCTCGCACGCCATTTGTTTGGGCAGCGCCTTACAACACCGAGGGTTTCAATTGGCGGCACTGCGGGATTTTTCTTTTTTTTTTTTCTGCGACAGGCGGCCTCCTGCTCTACGCGTTAAAAATAGATTCCAAACTCGTGGCGTCATTATTTTTTGCTGTCTTGTAGGATCCTCCCCAAGCGACGCTGCTGGTAAGAATATTTTATCTTACGTTTATTCTTTCATTTATATTCTTGGAATAGCAAATGCCGATTCACAACATACAAGCACACGTTTCTTTGGCCGTCTCTTTCTCATTTATGGTTTACGAACGTTCCTGACAACCGAATAAACAACATACTACCGTTAAACACATAGATTACCACATTCGATGTGTGAACATTTTTTTCAAAAAAAATATTGGACGATCTGCTGCAGATTCATTATAGATACGGAAGCTGTCCTCATTTTGTTCATTTGCGTTGCTCAGCGGGTCCAAATGGATCTTGCATGTTCTCTTTAAATGGGCCATGAATACGAGATACAAGGTCATTCATTTTGAAAAAACTAGCCTTTGATAGCTCACTCAGACCTACTCCAGCCGCAAAAGATGTTTTTCAAACAAAACAATGCAGCAGGAGGAACAAACGTTTACTGCACGTCAGAATTCAAGCCTTTTTAAATGCTCTTAAAAATTCCGTGACCCCCGCCTAGCCGCCCACCCCCCCAAGAAAAATAAAAATAAAGTGTGTGTGTGTGTGTGTGTGTGTGTGTGTGTGTGTGTGTGTGTGTGTGTGTGTGTGTGTGTGTGTGTGTGTGTGTGTGTGTGTGTGTGTGTGTGTGTGTGTGTGTGGAAGGGGGGGGGTGCAATACCGGCTCCATCAAGGCTATGTCAGGTTTAAAGCCAATATAAAATAAATGAACGGGGCTAGAAGCCATTTTTTTAAAGAAAAGCCAATTTTCAGGATTAAAAAAAAAATCTTCTTTTCACGTTTCATATGCTCGGGCAGCAGGTCCATAGAGCGTAAGAACAGAGTCGGCAATCAATTGAAAGTAAATAAAGAAAAACATCTAGCAAAATGTTCTAATCGTAAAGTGCAGTAGGAAAAAAATTTTGGTTAACACTGTGGAAAAAGAAAGAACGAATCGAATAGTGAGCAGAGGAAAGAAAAAGAAAATACAGAAGGTATTTCAATTATAAAAGTTCGCCACAAATGTCTTCTAGACGTAGCTGTTTTAGAATGAAAGTCCAGTTAGGGTATTTCTGTTCACGAGAATACCTAACTGCAAGGCCCTGCCGGAACGCCGCACACAGTATGTACACTATTTACAAAATACACAGAGAGGCCTTACCCAGGAACTCTAAACTTGATAAATAGAAGGTCACTGGGTCCAGCACGAACAATGCAACTATCACTGACACACACTGCATATAACCTGGTATTCAAGCCTCCTCCCAGTGTTGTTTCCTGGCGGCTACCCGAACCGGTGGTGGCCAAACGCCCAAACAAGATCTTTTTTACGTCACAAAGACCTCGCCAGAAAGTGGCTGGGAGTCGCCACTACGTCATCTCTATCTTTAATATCTGCATTATACTTGTTTGAAGTGTTGAAACAACACAGCCCTGAAGTTACAAACAAGGTATTTGTTTGTGTGTGCTACCCTCTTCTTGCTCAAATTTCATTCTTATTTCTTCTTTTGTTTCCGAACATACCGTTTCAGATCCATTCAGGTAAGTCGACAGCGCAAAACAAAAGGAAATAAATTTAAGCTCAAATTGAGGCACGTAATTACGGCTGAATGCCTACAATATTTTGCGTGGTTGTTTTAGGACCATATTTATTCTGCATTTCTCATAGCTCATACTAACCAGCCCTTTCAACTTTCATTTGTTGGGCCTCTCTGAACTAACGTGCACATTTAATTGGATACCGTATTCCTCCAGATAACATGGATTAATTTTAATAACTAGCCACAACGGTGATATCGCCCGATCATTGTGCGGGCCGAAGTTTCCTTTTCAAAAGTTCCCATTTAGAATCGAATTCGTATAATCCCGACCTTTTTGACATTATTTTGAGATGTAGTTCGCGTTTCACCAATCTGACCTTTTTGTCCTCACCGAAACCGTTCACTGATCCGGCGTCGCTTCAAAGTTTAACTAGTACAATGCCCATGTTGTGGCTTGGGGTTTAGTTAATCGTACGTCCGTTTCCAAAGTGTTTTGTTTGCTACCTGTTTTGGCAATTTGCGACTGTTTATTGGCCAACACATAGTTGAGGCGCAGCATTTGCGCGATAAAAAAAATCACCTGCAGAGGCATAATTTCAGTGGTTTCACTCAGAACGGCTACAAAATTATACTACTTTTTTGTTGCTTCATGCAGAACTTCTGGGCGGCTATGTTACGCGTTAGTCATAAAAGTCTGAGACGTGCTGGGTGCGGGTTATGAGAGATCTTTTGCGCTTCCAAAAAGCTTCCATACAGCTTATGAGTGTCTCTCCCACACCATTTTTTTCTATTCATTTTCCCCCCTTTTCTTACGTCTGGGCGAGTGTTTGTGCGTATTCTACAGCGAAGCTGTATATATGGCTAGGATTGCAGGATTTTTCTGTCGGCGAATAAATACTCGTACGTGAGCAGGACATTTCACCTGTATTCTAGTGATTGCATAGGAAAATTACGTACATCTAAACCTCCCGAAAAGCTGCGTTCGTGTAAATGAAGGCGAATGGAGCAATGAAGGCAATTTGATCTACGGGGCGCTGTGTGAAAGGCGATTAGAGGATCAAGCGGGAGATGCAGCACACTCCGGTGATGGTCGTCGGTGACTGCAATGGGAATGTCTGCAAGCTAGACCACTAGCTGTTCATCCAGTTCATTTTGAAAGAGCTTAAACTACAGTATAGTAACTCCAATGAACAAACCACTGTACAGAGGGCAACATACTTGTCTGGAACAAAGCTTTCGTGCTTTCATATTTATCCTGCCTCACTCGTTAGATTATGAAGCAAACTACTGCGGCGTTCTGATATCTAAGCCCACCTTTTCTGTCTCTAATGTTTTTGTACCACGTTTGTTCCCTCAGTTTGCAGTTGTAATTGTTTGAAGTTGGACTCGCTGCTACAGACAACTGTGTTGCGCACTGTACTATCGTGATAAATTGAAATACGAACAGCGGAGCGCGTGGCTTCCAGTACATGCTGCGCATTCTGGCGACAGGCCGCATATGCGCAGTGCGAACAAGTTACGAGAGTTTATGTCCAACGTTGATACGGGAACGCCGTCGTTCTGAGCGTTTTGGCTTGTCTTCCCACCGCGTTCGGCGCCCGCTCACGCAAGCGTAATCTAACTTGGTTGCTGCGATGAGTGAAAACGGCGCACGCAGCTATATTTCTTCGTTTTTTTATTTCGTGCTGAGCGCCCAGCGTACAACAGATATACGATGGTCTTTCCATATCAAGGTTGGTCACCAATTCTTGTAACTCGTTCGCACTGCGCATACGCTGCCCGTCGTCAGGAGTTCGTATTTCAATTTATCAGGATAGTACATAGGTCGCGTGTAGATTTAACTTTCGCAACACATTTCTTTGAAGTTGCAATACGGATGCTTCTAAACCAGACAAGAAGGGGCTTCCCAGTTTAGACTGCAGTGCTGCAACGATTCACATCAACCGACCGTTCTTCTATACTGCCACGTGCCGTTTGATACGAGGAATGCTGGGTGTACTTGCTGCTATCTTTCTATGTTTTCGCCAGACTGATGAAGCTGCATCGGCCCTTCGCCTTACGTGTTATGCGCTATCATCATACTCGGATGACGTATACAACCTGCGCGCAGGCGGGATAGTCCTGCATAACCAGAGCTTTTTAAGGGCGAAGCCCCTTAGATGCTGGGGCTGTTGGCGTCTCCTGTCGTCGTCGTCGTAATCCTCGTCTCATGTAGTCACGGTACTAAAACGCCTCGCGCTAGAACGTAATACGTACTAAAAAAACACCGGGACACACGTTTACGCTTCGCGCTAGAGAGCTTTGTGCTTCAAAAAAAAAAAATTCCCGCGCCTTCCCGCGAGGGGAACACGAGTAAATGCAGAGCATTGGGGCCTCAGTACTGATTGAAGGCAGTGTTGCTTCCATCGCTTCTTCCATGATGCTGGAGTAGCAGACACGAGTAAACGCGGGCACGAGCGTCAACCAAGGAAGGAAGGAGCAACGCAGTGACTGAAACACGAGCGACCGCTAGCCGCTATATTTGCAGCGCGCGCAGTAGAGGGAGAGCACTACGGGGGGGGGGGGGGGGGGGAGAGCGCGCATGCGCACGCAGCGCGCGCCCTTCCACGACCCACCGCGCTGCTATCACGCACCTGTTACGCCGAGACCGCGACGGAGCGAACGGGCTGGCTACGACGCATGCGCGCGCCAGCTGCTGTTGAGAGAGAGGAGGGAAGGAGAGGCGCACCTGCTGCGGACGCGGAACTGTTGACACCGTCCGACGCAGGAACAGGCGAGGCTAAGAAATGCTCTGCATTTAAAACAAGAGACTTTTACAGCAAAGCTGTATACCTTAACCAAGAGAAGAGAATGAGGCGTAAAGTTGGCATGGGCTGGTGTGAAAGCGGCAAGCCCTCTCAAGTGATGAACAGTGGCTGTACCTAACCAACAATAATGTTCTGCTGCCACTTGCGTTGCTAACTGATAGGAGACAAACTCGGAGCTTTACTAAGCACTTTGAAGAAAGACTGGCCCCGAAGCGAGCGTCTCGGATCAGGAAATAAACCCGTGCAAGAGGCTAGCTCGAATTGAAAAAAAAAATCACGCATCTCCACGAAGTGAATCATGACGACTGGGCGAAGCACTGGGGATCGTTCTTACCGTAAATCACCCGTGGCATTGCCCACTCGCGCATGTAAATGAGTGACAGCGCGTGTGTACAGTATATACAATTCCAATCCAATCCAATCCAATGCTCCTCGCGCATGCGCAACACTGTGTACACGGACGCCAAGCCCCGGACAAAGCGAGGTCCTAAGGTGCTTCGTCCCTAAAAAAGTCTATTTGGAAAGGGCCTGTAATGTGACAATTAACAAAACGCACCTCATTTCGGTAACCCACTGGTCAGCGAGAGACGGGAATGAAGGTAGCGGAAGACAATATACTCGGTGAAGGTAAGAAATCAGAAAATTCGGAGGCAAAGAATGACTTCAAGCCCGTCCTACATGGCGCGAATTTACCTGCGAATTCGCAGCTGCGGCGCCACTCGTGCGGCAAAACGATCTATTTTCGTCGCTGCCAAAGCCACTGAAATACGTTGTTTTGCCGCACGAATGGCGCCGCAGCTTCGAATTCACAGGTAAATTCGCGCCATGTAGGACGGGCTTAAGGTCATGGTCCTTAACCATGGGTGCACCGGGGACTCCTTTCGGGCTTGCAGAAATGACCCCATGATGAAGTATGATGATCCGTGTCATAATGTCAAACAATTTGCACTCACAGCGAAAGCGCTCACGTACGTATTCGATGCCCGCCTTTTGCGTCGAGCTTTTGTGCTGATGCGTATCGCATTGTCATACAATGTGCTCTTGCAGCTGAAAGTCACCCAAACACGCATATGCAGCTGTTTGCGTGTCTGGCTTTTCCACATAGCTGGCGTGTTGTGCAAAAAGCGAACGTTAAATCCTGTGCTACCCGGATAAATTAAACGTGCGAGTCATACAACGACGCTACCTTTTTTTTCATTGCCAGCGAGGTTTGGCAAAGAACAACAAAGAATGGAGGGGGGAGGAGAGAGAGAGAGAGAGAGAGAGAGAGAGAGAGAGAGAGAGAGAGAGAGAGAGAGAGAGAGAGAGAGAGAGAGAGAGAGAGAGAGAGAGAGAGAGAGAGAGAGAGAGAGAGAGAGAGAGAGAGAGAGAGAGAGATATTCGGAACGGGCTTCGCGGACCCCTGTAATCCCTCGCGGACCCCGTGCGGTTCACGGACCTTCATTTGAGAGCCACTGAACTTAGGCATCGCATGACAGTAACAGCTGAAGTGTGTGAATGGGGTGTGTACGTTATGCAGTGCGAAATAAGTAAGCGGGCAAAGATGTATACGCATATACGTGTATTATAGCGCGAGTCATTATTCTCACTCGTCGCATATATCGGCGGCTTATCCCGCAGTGTCTCGGGCCACGTCCCTACGCTCGGCCACCTGGTCGTCGTCTGCCTGGTACCCTTCCTCATACTCACCCTCGCCGCCGTGATTGTAGTTTACCTCACAGGTAATCTGCTCGAAGTGTTATTTTTGCCATATTAGACGATTTGAATGGCACGCCATATGTAGGCCCCCGTAAGCAAAACGGCCTGAACGCGCATTTAACCGTTTGGTTAACAACTAACAAGAGGAGGAAACAATTAACGAGTAAAAAATGGCGTCGAATGTATAAATGAATTCAGAAGTGTCTTTTGTGAAAGATACTGGAGAGCAAAACATGACAACGATTTAGAGAAGGGCACCAAACTGAAACAAGTGAGAGCCTCGCGCGCACAAAAAGAGAACTTTTTCTCATAGGACTGTTTTCATTATTCGCTGAGAGCCCGACAGTTTTCGAAATGGAGGGGAATTGTGAAAGCTCCCGTGTGCGTAGTTGCGTAGGTTAAAAATTCCCAGGTAAATCAATCCGCCTCCCGCCTCTGCGGCCCTCGTTATTGCACAGATGCATATACACAGCTTTTCTTTTTAGGGTGCTGTCCACTTTATCTTATGTATACCCGGCTCCGGAGCATTCTAACAAGCTGGGCTGGATACTATCGTCTCTGTGTTTTGAATATGCTTTAGAACCGAGAACATTAGCGCACCTTATGACGCTGTCCGCGATTTGCTACACTCGGAAACAAGCTAAGAAGGGCAATAGCTCATGTACGGTATCACTCCGCCGAAGTGACGTAACCGGATATCAACGGGCGCGCGCGTTTTGAAAGGAGGTTGCTATGAATACGTAATATCGCCTGCCTTTTCTCGCGTAGCCTGTTTGTCGTCGCTGCATTAGTATGTAGGCATATTAGGTCCAATAAATCAGAGAAACAGCTCGTGCCATGTTCAAAATATACCCAGTAATGCGCTACTTGCGCCGCGCGGAGTAACATCCGGCTGTGGTGATGAGGCACGGCGGCAAATTCCGGCGCCGTTCTTAAATTATACCCGAGTAGTGTCAACGAGCAACAGCGTCGAAAGCACTCGTGCGACTCCGACGGGGAGATGCACTCAACTTTTCCATGCCCTTGAACCCTGGCGCCACCATGACGAGGCGGCGGTAGCGACAAAATCTCTGCTCACTTTTCTCGTGCTGTACATGTCCCCACGGTTTCAGATGTCCAGTTCAGTCATGTTTTGCGTAGCCATGTTTGAAGTTGGCTTATCATCGTGTTTATCGCCATCCGTATCCCGATGTGCGTGGCCATGTATTACTCCTGCCCTCCGGCCCCCTTTTTTCTTTGGCTATTTCATCTCACTTTGTCCTGTCCACTCTCTCTAACGAAGTAGCAAGCCTTGAGTGGGCTGACCTCTTCAGTTTTTATTAACGCTTCCTTTCGTTCTCTCTCTAAATATGTACGCTGCACATGCGCGCCTTATAATCGCGGCTACTGCACACTGCAAAAAAAAAAAAAAGAGCGCATTCCTCCGTTCTTGTTTGCAACGGGCTAGAAGTAAGAAAATTGGCTGGCGTCGAGGCTAAACAGAAAAGAAAAATCGCCAGCTTCGGCCCTTAAAAAGCCCGCGTGTAACTTTTTTTTTCCCGAACGCCGTAAATTATTTCCTGTCCAAAGGCTTTCAGTCGGAGTGTCGGAATTCTACAATAATGATGATGAAATTGTGTTTTTTCGGAGAAACCTTTCAGTCATAATGTGGTTAACCATTTCCATGAACTGCTGCAGAGATACTCGCATCACGCGAAATGTGTTTCTTTGGAGGCGCGGTACTCGTAAAGGTACGGGTATACTGTCACTAGCTAAGATTCAGAGTACCGTCACTGAGGCGCGCAAATGAGCAACGGCGGCAGTTTTGGTGTTTATCAGTGTTGCCAGATTGCCGCTCCTGCGTCCTCACCGCTAATTTTGACGAAGTCATTTGTAAACAACACTGCCGAAGACCCAGCAACACGGCATCTTCACGCACACTTCTGTAGCTGAAATGATGCAAAGCGCAATATCTTTGATTCGCGTTCGGAACGACGCCAGTCGCGCGCAGCCGCAGAGTAGGGAGGACAAGCTGAGACTACTCAAGTTGACCGCCAGAAAATGCATGAACAACAAAAATGGAGGGTTCCATAACAAATGTCACGTGATGTGAACTGACCAATGATCGTGGCGGCAGCACGGAACAATAGAAGAAAAGAGTGCCAATACTTTGTAACCTTATCTAGTGACACTAGATACGGGCATTGAAGGAATGCGCGGCTTTGCAAGGACGAGCTTACGTGGCCTCGACAGAATCGTATTGCAGGGAGCTAGCGCATCGGTGAGATAACGCGCCAAAGACAGCTTACAATGACACCTAGCTACGATTTCCGAGCGCAGCGTCCCGCTTACGTGACATAAGAGACGGAGTAAGAACAAGACAGTAGGGGAAACTTCGCTTTCTGGGGCGGCTAGATAATGTCTCAAGCACTTGTCGCAAATGAAGCCAGCGCCATCTATTGCTGGAGAAGAAAGTGCGCGGACGCCGCGGTCAGTATTCCGCTGCGCAGCCACGGAGTGAATATGACCGCTATAAGCTTCGTAGGCCGCGTTAGTTTCCATTCTCATATTACCTATGCATGCTCTAAGACAATGCGCGACTTCTTTGCTCAATGCTCTTGCGCGCAAAAGTTATGCCTGAAACTGCGGGTGTAGGAAAAAATGGTCCCGGAAAAAATGGTCCCGGAAAAAATGGTCCTGGAAAAAATGGTCCCGGAAGAAATGGTCCCGGAAAAAATGGTCCCAAATCCAAGGTAAGAAAAAATGGTCCCGGAAAAATTTGTCCCAAAGCCAAGGCACGAAAAAGTCTTGTTCGAGTAAAGCCGGTTAATCAAACCAAGAATGTTTGTCTTGCTAAAATGAACGAGGTATTAAAGAAAAATTACCCGCAGCGGTGGCTCAGTGGCTAAGGCGTTGCGCTGCTGAGCACGAGGTCGCGGGTTCGATTCCCGGCCGCGGCGGCCGCTTTTCTGATGGAGGCAAAAACAAAAACGCCCGTGTGTATGAGATTTCGGCGCACGATAAAGATCCCCAGGTGGTCAAAATTAACCCGCAGCCCTCCACTACGGCGCGCCTCATCGCCTCCGTTACGTCGGCGCGTTAAACCCCACAATCAATCAATTATTAAAGAAAAATATAGGAATGCTCAGTTTCTAAAAATACCCGGAAAAAAATCCAATATAAAAATGCAAGCGCTGCGCTAGATTGTTGTCTACAACCCATGTTAAGCGAAAATAAAAATATAATGGCTGTTTCAAACAAGCAAGCACACGATAATTCGGTCGCCGAAATGTTTGCGCACGGAGGTGTCCATGCAGCGAAACGGTATCTATACACCGATATGTACGTACACCGAAATATCCGTACACATAAATGTCTGCACCGAAATGTCCTGCACCGATATGCCTTGCACCGAAATGTCCTAGACCCGGGACGACGCTGTGCGCTTCTTTGATGGAGCTCCCACGGCTTGGAGTTGTGCAATTTTCACCGATACTGACGAAACCTCGCAGCGTAGAGCTTCTATGACCTTCCAGACACTGAGATGGTTGTGTTCGACTAAGCTACTAAACCGACGGTTTCAGGCCTCGCTGCTGCTTGTGCGGTTTTAATCCAATTACTTGCATTAAAATGTTTAATCCATGCTCAGCCCTACCATCCATCCATCCATCCATCCATCCATCCATCCATCCATCCATCCATCCATCCATCCATCCATCCATCCATCCATCCATCCATCCATCCATCCATCCATCCATCCATCCATTCATCAAAGCGTCCGTCCGTCGGTCTGTCTGTCTACCCAATTTTTTTGTTAGATTTTAGCCTCCAAAGGCGTTAATTTCGGCCCCTTATAGGAATATTAAAGCACTCCATCTTTCTCAAACCTTTAGCTAATACGCAAAGGGACAAAATCAAACCACAACAAAGTTCAGATCGGACTAACTTGAAGGAAAACACGTTGGCTGGGCCATGGGACCATTTTTTCCTAGATGGTCACTGGGACCATTTTTTCAGGGACCATTTTTTCCGGGATCATTTTCTCCGGGACCATTTTTTCCGGGACCATTTTTTCCGGGACCATTTTTTTCGTTTCCGGAAACTGCGCATCATATCCTTCATTTGCGTGAGGTTCCGTGTTCCTTTTCTCAGTTTTCTTTTTCTTTTTTTTCATCCCCTACCATGCATTCTTCAAAGCCAAGCCTGAACGGAGCCTAACAGGTAAGATGTAATGTATGTAACAGTTGTTCTTGTCGATACGTAACAGGGATAAAGGGCGCAATCAGAAGCACTAACGCTATTTTTGGTGTCCGGTAAAACAATTCTTGGTATACACTGCTCCCAATGTTCTCAAGAAAGCGTCTACGCCGTAACGTCTGTTTTGAAACTTGTCTTATTCACTTGCAACTTTTATTTACGTGAAATTTGCGTGGAACTCGTATTCGCTGCAACCATTTCTATGAATTGCGAATAATGTACCAGTGTTGCTCTGCGCACCATAAAAAGATTCTCGCGTCGTTGTGCACAGTGTGTAGGATAATAAAGTATGTGTTTCAGACTAAATAAAATCGCTTGCTGGAGCTCTTGTCCATGTGTATTTTTTGATGTGCCCGTTTGTGTATGCCAAGTTTCACAATGAAATATTTGGTGGTCTTTTTTTACTGTCATTATGTTCTTTTCAGCTGCCTCGACTATTCACGACCATGAAGCAACAGGTAGGCTTACTGCTGACAAATGCTCTTAGCTATGTAAAAATGAACAACTAGTAATGCGCTATAGATTAAAGCAATTACGGATTTTCACATTTGCCCTGATATAGCCAGCCAGCGACTCGTTCTAACGCTGTGTCAGCTTCAATGCGATGGACGCATTTTTTTTTTTGTGTTGCTGTTGCTTTGTTTCCGCCTCCCGACGGCTAAGCACTGCATTCCTACTCAGCTGTGCCCGTAAAGAACATCGGTTAAATGAAAGTTCCAGCCTGACAAACCTTTTGAAATTTGCCGCCGAAGTTACTCGCTCGTTCCGCTATATTTCACGCTCAGGTACGTGCTAACGAAGTTTGGCAGCTAATCAAGCCCCACGCCACCTGTCGCGTTATCCTCAGAAACGGCGGTGACGTTCTCACCGCAGACAGTGGAGAATATGTTAGCACAGTGGTTGGCGTACACTACGCTACCGGTGGCGGGCTCCGGGACCTGACTGCGCATGCGCGCGCGGGCACGACGATCCGGGCTCCGGAACGAATGAGCACGTGCGCAGTTGGGTCCCGGAACCCACCGCCAGTAGCGTAGCGTACGCTAACGCTGTGCTAACATATTCTCCACTGTCTTTACTGCACCCGCCGCGGTGGCTCAGTGGCTAAGGCGTTGCGCTGCTGAGCACGGGGTCGTGGGTTAGATTCCCGGCCGCGGCGGCCGCTTTTCTGATGGAGGTGAAAAGCAAAAACGCCCGTGTGTACGAGATTTCGGCGCATGTTAAAGATCCCCAGGTGGTCAAAATTAATCCGGAGCCCTCCACTACGGCTCCCCTCATCGCTTGTGCTGCGTCGGCGAGTTAAACCCTACAATCAGAACTGTCTTTACTGCCGCTACCAGTGTCCCAGGGGTTGTGTGATGGCGTTACTTTTACGATGCGGCATTGTTTACACGAGAAAAAATTCAGTTCCATTTCAATATGTGAACGTGGATTAACAGCGGAGCTCTTCTAAAGCGAAAGCTTCCGTAGTGAGACCGATGGCGTCCTGTCGACAAACAAATGCACCTCTCCACAGACCGGTTGGTCGACCGATATGCTCTGATGAGATCTCTTGACGCACTGCGCATGCGTGAAACCGGGATTCCAAAACGGTTACTTGAAAATCGCGAAAATGGAATGGTTATGGGTATGACAATACACACATCGATCATGAAGGAGTACAGTAGTTTACCTTTATTTCGTAATTTATGTATCTAAGTTTAGGATGTTTGTTGATGCGTTTACTTAGTAGTCTTTGAAGGTTTGACGATGGATTGGACGCAGTTTCAGCGAGGGTTGGACGCATTTTTGACGCGGTTTTGATGTTCAGAAGCTTCCGCGCTTCTTTCAACTTTCTTAAGGAAAATGTGTTAAGGTTTTCGGGTTACCGTAGTAACGGGCCTGATGTCCCCGGGAAAGCACAAGCGATCACACGTCGCACAGGCGACGCCGAATTAGTTGGCCGCAAACTTCAGCTCAAATATCACCCTCGCGCCGGGGAGGCGTTCAGCGGGATCGTAGCCACGCTGACGTCTTGCTATTTCGCCTCCCGCCGTATTCGGAGTCTTGACAAGCATCGCACGCTTGGCGTTCGCGACCCTATCGTCGTCGGTGGCCTCCTTCCGCCACGTTCACGCCAATTGCCGCCTCTCTTATATTTTCTTGCAACACACAGCGCAACACACAATGCGAGAAAGCCAGCTAAGAAAAACCAAGCTTACACCGGTCGCTTTAAAGTCGGCTTCACTTCTAAACACAAATGCATTGCTAAGAAGGCAGTTTTTGAAGGGCAATGCCTGCTGTCTAATAACAAAATATGAAGGCCCTCGGACCGCATCGGTGTAAGCTGGGTCTTTTAAGCTGTCTTTCCCACACTGCGTTTTTCGCGTAAAATCCATAGGAATCTTCGCTGTAAAAGCTTCTATGTCATAAATTGTAAAACCTTTTTGCAACCTGAAGAAAAAAAGAAACTCGGCCCCCCTCGCATCGCAATTGAGATGTGACGACTGAGAAAACAGCGGAGCTGGTTTTTCTTCAGTTGCTTTAACATGGCTTTTCTTAGATCTGCCCATATTATCCGTAGATCGGACACTGATGTCACCGAGTGTACGGTGTCACTATGAACTAGGAGAACACCTGCACGTCAGAGCTTACGTCATCGCTAGGCGCAGCCAAACCCCGACGCGCGTCTCCCCGCCCGAACATTTGCGCTGCGACGCGCACTCCCCACACCTGCTCGTCGGCTCCTTGCCTCCTCGCCACCTCCCCTCACACTTTTTGCCCTAGCATTTTCTTCCTCTCCACTTTGCCGCGACGAGTTCTGAGCGACGCCAGGCACGGCTGGAACTCAAGCTAAAGCAGCTCTGCTGTTAAAAGATGTTGCCCACAATGTTAACGTCCATGTCGCAAGCGGCCAAAAAAAGGCATGTTGCAAGCCAAGCAAAGCCCGTGGGGAACACTAGCCGCTACTAGGGTGACGCCCACGACGGCACGCGATTGCTGCGACAGATATCTGTCTTGTATGCATTGTCATCGCAATCTGTTTTAATCTTTTCCCCTACGGATTATTGAGCAGGTGCGCTCTATCCGATTTAAAGGGGAGCAGTTTGTGCATGCGAAAATCCCGGGCCATGTCCACTAACCTGAAACCAGAGGAGGGGCGAAGCATGCAGTGTATAGGTGTATTCTTGACGCCTTGGCGTTTGGGGTAGAGGAATACAGCTTTGCTGTAAAATTCTCTTGTCTTTGAAGCACGAAGTTCTTTAGCGCGAGGAGTAAACGAGTGTCCCGTGGTGTCTTTTAGTACGTGTTACGCTCTAGTGCAGGCGTAAACGAGTTTCCCGGTGTTTTGGTACTGTGACTACATGATACAATTACGACGACGACGACAGGAGACACCAACAGCCCCAGCCCTAAGGGGCTTCACCCCTAAAAGTCGTAGTCGCATGGAGTGTTCCTACGCTTATTTAAGCGTAGCTCTCAAGCTTTGAAATCGACAGAAAAGACGGCAGTAAACGGGTTATTTACGAGGCCAGCCTTTTCTCTTCACCGCTTTACAATTATCACGTGTGACTTTGTGCACTTCTCGTGTATGCACTGTACTGATCCAGCATGTCTTCCTGTGCGCACGCAGTGACCACTCAAGCACCTTCGCCGTCAAGTAAGTTACCTATCCTTGCTGACGTCACGTGTGTAGTAGTATTGCCCAAAGCTGAGAAACTTTTATTGTAATGGTGGAGGCCACTTGGCCGTAGTTGGGGTAGGGGAAAGAAGGAAGAGTAGGTGGCGATTAGTCAGCCATGATTACGGCATGGTTGGAGATAATGTGCGGTATATAAGGAAAGGGTTGCAGTCCCCATCTTACACTACCCTTGTTAGGCCATTTTTAATTGGAGTAACAACTAGAGCATGCCGGAAATTAGGGTCTTCGTGAGGGGGGACATCAGGTGACAAATTATGGGGAGAGACGGAGCAAAAGATCACGCGAAGACGCGAAAGCTGCAATGTACTAAGTTAAGTGTTTGAGGTCCGATAAAACTTCGGTGACAACTAGGACATCACGGTGGAGCGGAAGTGCCCGAGTGGAACCATTTCTGCGGTGTGGTGGAAGTAAAGGCAGCATGCATTGACGATCTTGTCAACGAAGGCTTTGCAAGAGAAATACAGTGAACTATATACCCTTGAGACAAACTCGAAGGAACCATGACAATTTCTTCGTCTTATCAGAAGCCCTCCCCCCAAAAAAAAATCGGCAACACGCCGAGGTGCATGCAAATATTGAATGAAGTAGACTTACAATAGAGGAAAATAATCGTTTATTTGAGTGGGCAACGAGATAGGAGGCTGTCTTGAAATGCTCTTGCCTGGTTTTATCCAGTCCAAGCAGCGACGTAGAGCGTACGCCCACTACCTCAAGCGACAACGCAGCAGAGAAAGAGAGTGAACTCCTCTCTTTCTCGGTGGTGACGCGGTGGGACTCGCGACGCTAACCGACACGAGCTCACATGCTTCCGCTGAGAAACGACATTGATCAGGAGAGCTGCTACGTTCACGAACGGGAATCGCTTTTATTAAACATTTTTTGACCTCTTATAAGTTTTTTATCTTTCTTAATAGTTTTGCGCCTCTCTCCCCCCCCCCCCCCCCCAGCAGAGCGGCCATTAAAGTCGCCCTCGCTCATTCTTTTTCTTTGCTTTGCCGCTGGCTCCCTGGACCTGAAGGGTGGGAGAAGTGGCAACTTTGTCCGCGCGTCTTTTTTTAAAGACGATAGTCTTTCTAGGGCTACTTAAACTGAGAAATTTTGGTCTGTCTGTCTGTCTGTCTGTCTGTCTGTCTGTCTGTCTGTCTGTCTGTCTGTCTGTCTGTCTGTCTGTCTGTGACTCGATTCAGCCACCCGGTCAAAGCAAAACAATGCCTGCGCAATAGTCTTATATAGTCACAAATCTACCCGTCTATGTCCGGTGTAATGTTCATACTTGTCAACATTGTTGAAGAAGAACAAGACATTACGCAAATATGAGACAACAAATGAATACAGAAGTGATATTTGCAGTGTTCCTTTATAAAAAAATCAAACATGTTTGACTTTTGCGAAATTAAATACTTCATCAACTGCAGAACAAGAATTCACTCCGCCGTCGCCTGCTGTCGCCCGCGCCACTATAGCTTCTGGCGCCATTTTAAGAAATCAACCGGCAACAGTTACGCAAGGTTCCACTAGATAGGTTCCATGTTCTGCTTGCAACGCACGTGGAGTAGGGAAACGCGGCTCTATAAACGTTAAAGTAGGGCGGCTCGATTAACCCGCGTCTTCGCCGTACGGCAGCGTTCGCATCGAGACACCCGGTTTGGAGCAGTGGAACGCGGGAAATTTGAAATGATTTAAGCAAACCTTTGGCGTCTTTACCTTGGGAGGAGCGCGACGCAAAAGGAACAACATGGGAGGTGAGCAGGAAAGCGAAGGGAGGCATTTACTTCGCAAAAGCCGATAAAGACTGTCGTCTTTTGACGTCATTTGCAACGAAAGGAGCAGATACGCGGCCATTTTTTTTTTTCTCGCTCCATGGTGCGAATTCGCTTCGCGCTGTGGTTTTCTTTTACTTTTCTTTCCCCCCGGTTGCGTAAATGCCCCGCCGCACACCACCAAGACTTCCATGTTCGCTGCCCAGAATCGCCAGCAGTGGGTGGCCACCCCGAAAGTCGTTCGTCTTAACCGAAGAGTACGTGCAAGGCTGTTCGTCTTAAGCGGATTTTTTTTTTTTTTTGCATTGTGTCTATGCAAAACCAAAAAAACGTTCCCACGTTGCTCGGCATAAGTGAGCATTTGTCCTAACCGAGTTCTTCATAACGGGACCTCACTGTATACTCCATTAAGGACACCCTATCCACGTGTAACAATTTTCTGGGCATTTTGCAGCGTAAAGCGTTCGAGTCGTCCGGTTCTTCGCTTCCAGCCAGATATGCAGTGCTGTTACCCTCAGAATGTCTTGCAACCTTAATGTCTTGCCCCTGTCTTGTTCAACAGGGGCTGTCAATCTAGTAGGCCCTAAAAATTGGTTCCCATTTCCACGCGCTAAGAGGTTGTGTACGTGTTTATATTATACTTGATATACTTACGAGCGCTGTAGTCGTATTGAGTGCGGGGATACAATCATAATCGCCATCAATATCAACAACAGCCTAGTTATGTCCACTGCAGGACAGAGGTCTCTCCCAGTTACTTATAACCGCTTCTGTTTTGCGATTCCCGCCTGCATTGATGGCTCCCGAATTTTGTTATTTCATCCTTCCATCGGGTTAACTTCTACTTCCCTTACTTCTACACTCCTGTCTTTCGGTACCCACTCTCTTACCACGCTGGTCCACCAGTTACCGCTAATATCCACTGCCCTCGTTTCGTTCTTGCTATACAACACGTGAATGGCCTTCCCCTTCTTCTAGACCCATCTCTTGTTATCCACTCTGTTACTCTGTTACTCTGTCCACCGCTTGTCGGTTCGTCTCACCACATCGCCAGCCCAAGTCCATTTCTTTTCCTTTATTCGAACTAAGATGTCGTCTACTCTAGTTTGTTCTCTGACCCAGGTGGCTCATTTCCTGTCCCTGCAGTGTTATTCCTAACATTAATCCCCCTATTTGCAGCGCTTCGTCGAACACTGTCATGCTATATGCACGGACGTCTTTTGTTTTATTTCTGTTAATCAGGTTTGACAGCTCGGCCAATTCAATCCGATCCACCGTACTTGACACTTCCATATTCTTACGTTTGGCAATCAGTTCCTTCGTTTTCTTAGATTTCCAGTTTGTCGTCTACATGCTGCTGCTGATTAACTGACTGCCGATGTTAGGTTCCCATTTAGCCTGTCAACACTGACCTCGATCTGCCCGTTCAGAAGGACGAATTTATTTTGAAGAGTTACTTGAAACTCCTGTGATCTGACTCTGACTGACTCCATGCGGGATTTTTTAGTCTTCACGGGTTTCCTTCTTTCTCGTTTGAGATTCAGCCTTAGCCTATGACCGTGCTCCGATTATTACTTAGCACCTCTACGTCTTGCACGATACCTGGATGGTCACTTAAAATGAAGTCAATCTCGTTTTTTTTGCTGTACCATCGGGTCTTTTCAACGTCCATTTCATATTCTTTCGTTTGTAGAAGACTGCGTTCATCAACCTTAGGTTATTTCTCTCTGAAAACCCCACCAGTGTATCCCCTCTACTGTCGCGACTGCCTATTCGGAAGTTTCCCCCTGACCTTTCTCCCATTTGCTTCTTACCGACCTTTGCGTTAATGTCTCCCATCACAATCGTGAACTGCGTTGTTGCTTTCTTCATTGCTGATTCGGCGCCCTCGTAGACGCTATCTACGGCTTCGTCATCATAGATGTTTGTTGGCGCATAGGCCTATACTATCTTTAACCTGTATGGCTTGTTTAGCTTGATCACAACAGCCGCGACTCTCTCGCTAATGCTGAAAAACTCATCCGCGTTTCCTGATATTTCTCTGTGGATTAAAAATCCCAACTCGTGTTTTTTTTTTTTTTCTTCTCTTGGGGTCCCCTGTAGCACATTATATGTCCGCTAGTGAGCTCCATGAAGCCTTCTCCTGTTCTTCCAACTTCGCTTAACCCTATAATATTCCCCTTAATGTCCGAGAGCTCCTCTAGTAGTACAGCTGACCTTCCCCCACTAGACAGAGTGCGTGCGTTGAACGTTCCAAAGGCGGCCTGTCCGGACCCAGAGATTCTTAGCACCCTCTGCTGTATCGCTGCTCTGACCACCGCCGTGCACATGGACAGGGGCTCTACAGCTGCTGAAGACTGAGGGCCGAGATTTGAGCTGGTCGTTTATGGGAGGTATGAAGGATGAAGGATTTATTTCAACCCGATGGAGGGATGAAATAAAGAAATTCGGGGAAAGGAAAGAAATTCTGGACTCGAGCAGAACGAAACAGGAGCTGTTGGACGTAGTGGGAGAGGCCTTTATCCTGCAGCAGACCTGAGTAAGCGGATGATGATGACGATGTTCCCGTGAATGTCTATCGACACATGGATAGGTGACCGGTAAAAAGCGCAAAGGCTCATGGGTACGTCGTCTGCTCCCGCCACTTCCGGTTTGAGATTTCTCCTTCCCTCCTGTACCACGGCGGCTTTCACGCGCGCGTACGTGTGTTGTTTCTCTGTTTCCACCGAAAAACAAAAACGGTCATGCATCGTGCGTTAAATGAATAACAACGATTAATCGTACTAGGGGCTTCTCTGAAAGGTGCGCACTCTGTGACAAATAAACAACACGCACACACGCGCGCGAAAGCCGCCGGTCGTAGGGGAGGGAAGGAGAAATCTCGAACCGGAAGTGGCGGCAGCAGACGACGCACCCATGAGACTTTGCGCTTCTTACCGGTCACCTGTTGCCTAAGGCAGTCGTTCTTAGCCGTGAGCGTGCCGGGGACTCCTTTCCGGCTTGCAAAAGTAAAAGTGACTGGGGACCCCACGATGAACTACTATATATGTCGATCCTTGTCATAATGCCAAACAATTTGCTCTTGCAGCTTAAGTCACCCACCTACATATTCAGTGCAGAACTTTTGCATCTGACTTTTATGCTGATGCCTGTCATATTGTCAAGCAATTTTATCTCGCAGCTAAAAGCCACCCAAACACCTTATTAGTTGTTGTTGGTGCTGCACTTTGTTTTATTTCTTTGTTCTATTGCTCTCCCTACATGAGCCCCCACTCCCCTCTGTAATGCCCTTGGCCTTGAGGGTAAAATAAATAAATAAATAAATAAATAAATAAATAAATAAATAAACAAATAAATAAATAAATAAATAAATATGCTGCCGTTTGCGTGTCTGGCTGCTTCGCATAGCTGGCGTGTTGTGCAAAAAGCCAACTTTAAAATCTGTTCTACACGGATGATTTACGCAGCCAAGATACCTTTTACTGCGAAACGGTAGTTTATTCCGGTGAATCAGCTTTACTCCGCGCTTCTCCCGCTTCTCCTCGCCACCATCGACCCCTCTTTCACAACTGTTATCTGCCGGGGTCTTTCACGTTCAAGCACGCCCACATAAGCGGTTCGTACACGTGCGGGGAGTGGAGGAAGGAGGGGGGGGGGGGGGGGAGGGAGGAGGGGACCAGCAGATACGAAGCTATAGGTAGAGTGTAATAGAATATAGATTCCATGCCCTCAAAACCGAATGCGACCTGTCTGGTGTCTTCCCTGGTAGAGAGGATTGGGTTGTGTGTTACACATGCAGACAGTAAGATGACGCCGGAGGGAAACAGACAGCTCCATGTTTGTTCGCTAGAATAAAGCTCGAGTCCATCCAAGTTTCATTCAGCTAATTAACTAGGATATGTGTTCAATTGCAAATTACAAACAAAAGCGTTTTTTCTCCTGCACTCCGTCGGCTACGTCTAGCTACGCAGGTCATCCATCTTCACAGAATGAAAGGGCACCATTTTTTTTTTCAATGCAAGCAAGGTTTGGCAAAAAGGAGAATAAAAAAAAAGGTGGGGGGGGGGGGGGGGGGGGAGGGTGTAGAGAGTTTCGAGAAGGGCTTCGCGCACCCCTGGAATGTCCTCGCAGACACTTTGGTGAGTGCGGCCGGGCCTCCATTTGAGAGGCAGTGCCCTAAGCCGTTGCCTTCATGAGACTTCCTGATTCTTGCTGGTGTGCAGAGTACCAGCGCGTATCGGAGCACTCGCTGTGGTGCGTGTACAGTCGCGAGACGTCCAGCCAAGGGGACTACGGCCCCGAAGACATGCCGCACTACCTCTGCGCCGTCTTCGTGTACGCGTACGTGGCACTAGCTCGACGCGGGAGGCTGGAGCCCAGTGCCAAGTACCAGGGTGAGGGGCTGCACGGGTACTCTCATATTATTAAAGCGCATACAGCTTTAGTGTTCTCGCTGATGCCGTCTGTAACCCGAAAACGCCCTGCAGGAAAGCCAACTTTCTCTGACAATGATAATGAATGGTCGTTGGTGAAGTGAAATGAAAAAAAAAACCTTCCCATGGCCGGAATCGAACCGCGTTACGAAGCCGGCCCCTATCCGATTGCTTAATTTCTCAGACGACAACCAAACAATGCGTCACTAGAAAGCTTCGCCTTCTACCACCGTCGTTGTTAGACGGAGCGGTGCATGATTTTTTATTGTTGTTGTTTCACATGGCGTTACCTGAGTTACTTCAAAAGTAGTCCTTATCGGATAACTGGAGGCGACTTTGTCGAACTCGCATAATTGTGTCTGCGCTCTATAGGTAAGCACTAATCCTTAATTTCAGTGTATGGCGCAAGTGTGGAGCTTTAGTTAATCCAAAACTTTATATGGCTAGCTGAAAGCGGTTTTATGTACGCAGAAAACTCTTCCTTGGAAACCCGATAAGCATGCGTTAAAAAAAAACACGTTGAAGAGGAGATAGAAGTAAGTGGAGAGAGTGTTGCTGGCTTTATTTCTCGAATGGCAGCGAGATACTGCGTGAGGCACAGATCAAGCGATAACAGCGGGCAGGGGTGGCCGGCGGTGCTGGCAGAGGAGCGCCAACGTGGCAACAGACATATTAAACAGCTTTAGTTTCACGTGTGCGCAGAGTTCACGTGCGCGAACGTGAAGAGTTTACGTAGCCCACGCGCATGTAGTTTGAAACCGTTTTAGTTACACGCACGCAACGCACTCCGCTCGTAGGGCGTCAGGATGCACGCACTCTCCTAGCGCGATGATGATGATGATAAATACTGGCTCTCCCTTTGAATCGGGGCGTCGGTTGTCAACAACCGACTTGCCTGTTTTATTCCACTTAATTGGCCTTCTCCCAGCTAACCTAATGGATTTGCCTCCCCCCACCTCCTTCTCACCCCCCCCCCCCCCCAGTTTTAAACTCCCATTGCTCTTTCCCCGTTTTTCCTGACCTCGCTGTCCTAATTCTTACTCGTGATCTCGCGAGCCCGTTGCCATGACGACGGCAAACGCTCCTTCGTCAGGCTTAACAGCTGGAAAATCACCCTTCTCTCTGAGAAACAAAAGTTGTTTCTCGATTTAAACTTTAGGTGAAGGTAACAATGGGAAAAATTCCCCGCATTTCCCCGAGGGGAAGAATGTGAAAGTGCGAATGCACGAGTTGAATTTGCGCGGTTCGGTAATGTTCGCGAAAGAGAGATCACACACACACACACACACAACTACAAAGAAAGATGCATTTATTCACAGACACCTATTTGTGTTGTCGTTGTACTTGATTGCTAGAGCGGATCTCAGCTTTGAAATTTCGTGTCAGTACTCCTTTAAGCGGGTGCATTAGCCCTTCTCACGCCCGATTCCTGGCCAATCCCCCCGTGGGTATGTGCCATGTCAGCGGCCAGGCAGCGCGCGCCCATCTCCCCCCGTTGCCAAGGAAGACGAGGAGATTCCTGATCAATCCCCCACGTGGGTATGCTATGCGGACATCGCCGGTGGACGCAGGTTCAGGGTCGCTTAAGAAGTGCATTCGCACTTAAAATTTAAGGTGAAATCAACCATTTAGAACACGACACCGCACCGAGGGATTAGCGAGGAAGCTGTTTTTGCTGCGAAGCGGGAGGACAGGGCGCTGCAATGTTGGTCAACTGCACGTACGGAAGAACACCACAACATAAAAATTGTGGTTGATCCCTCTTTTATAGGAATCGGTAAAACACGAAAGTGAAAGGTGCCTTCGCAGGAGCAGTTGAATAAATGAACCTCCTTCATGTGCGAAGGGTTCGCGAGCCTCACCCCGCCAGACGAAGTGACGCCGACACGCAAGAAACAAACAAACAGAAAAAAAAAACCCGGTTTATTCCGGGACAACAAAACCAAAAATGACATGCACAGAAACAGCTGCTCAAAAAACAACGGCCATAAGAACAACGCCTTCGCAGAGGGTGCCTCAATTCACTCGCGTCCCCCGTACACGAAGGCGCTGGCATCGAGCCACCAACTGTCGGCGCTCATTAGCGTCATGATGCGCTACTTCGCTTCGCCTCTCCTAGGCGGCAGCACCATATGAATCGAGTCATAGGGAAGGACATAAGGCGCGTTCGTAGAGCTGCTCACGTCTCTGCCCGTAGCGCAGTCGGTAGAGCACCGCGTACCTCCCGCTGCGGCGAGAGGGCTCGAGAGGGCATGCGCCCGAATCCTGGCGCCGCAGCGTCACAGGCACTTTTTTTAGCGGCGTCACTTCCGTGACAGATATGACGTGAGTGAAATCTTAGTGTACCCGGGCATAAAACACTTTCGTGTTAAAATTTGAACTCACGCACGTCCGTGAGACTCAGATAGGCCCTTTGCGTTCTGAGAATTCGCACTGGTGACCCGTAAAAGTTCTACGTACGTGGAGCTTCTACGTACGAGAAACTAAAACTGTCCATTTTGTTGGGCGTTCTGAGCGTTAGCGTATTGCGGGGCGTAAAGCGGAGCGTATGCTTTTCACGACACGCCCTTGCGTAGTTTTATTACAGGGTTTTTTAGTTGCGTATATACGCTAACGCTTGTGGTACCATCTGTTGAGCCCAATGCGAAGTACCCAAAGTAGCTCGCCAGCGAGATTTTTGTTTTAATTTGCCGCGTTAGCATGGCTCTGATTTTTGGTATCTGAAAAGTAGGATAAAAAGGCCCTCTTACCTTACATAGTTGAAGAAACTGGTTATCGCCGACCAAAGGTTAAAAAGGCTAAAAAGACGTTTCGGCTTCCATAACAGAAGCCTTGTTCACTGCGCCTTGTAGGCGCAGTAGGAAGCCTTGTAGGCGCAGTGAAGCCTTGTAGGAAGCCTTGTAGGCGCAGTGAACAAGGCTTCCGTATGGAAGCCGAAACGTCTTTTTAGCCTTTTTAACTAAACCTTTGGTCGGCGATAACCAGTTTCTTCAACTATGTATCTGTCACCCGACGAGACGAGTTTTCGTCAAACCATAGATTTCCCTCTTACCTTTATTCAATTTCAGGCGGAGGTACACCGTATGCCCGCCATGATTGTTTTGCTATTACTAGCTTCTGTCACGCGCATACGCAGAAGCGACCAGGAAGCTGCGGTCCGTAGCGAGCGACCCACCCCGCGACGTGTACCTGGGAGTGATGGGACCAGACGCGCCGACCGCGGCTGTCTCGGAGACCATCGCGGAGGCCCGCTATCGCACGCAGCTCTGTGAAGACATCGAGGACGCCCTCGAGGACCAGGGCCTGCAGGGGGTGCTGTTCCACTTCCCGGAACCTTACCGCGAGTCGCTCGGCAAAGCCGACGCCGTGGAAGAATTCGTCCGTGTGAGTATCAGCCACTACTCTACTCTACATTCTCGGCGCCGCGTTTAGGTCAACGCAGTGCGTTTACTAACGCGCATGCGCAGATTTCCCCGTAGCGGAGTGACTCTCTGCGTACTGCGTCGACTTTGTATTAGAGAGAGAGAGAGAGAGAAAATACCTTTATAGAGAAAAGACGTTTATGGAGAAAAGACCTTTATTGTATTAGACATTCCCTCGCGGTGGCGCGTATACAAACAGGAGGGGGCAACTCCCCGCTGGTGTGCCGCTCCTACCAAAGAGCCCCCCCCCCCCCCCCCCCCCGACACGCACACACACACTCCCCCGTAAAATTTGTTTAGCATGAGCAAAGTAATAATATTGTTGTTGAGACCACACAATGTGGTGTGTCTGTGTGTGTGTGTGGGGGGGGGGGGGGGGGGAGGGCACTTACACCATAGGAGAGCGAGCAATTTAAAAGCTGGATACCTTTGACACCGAGCCCTAGCTCGATCCCATCGGAAGTTCGTGTTTCCACTGGCTAGCAAACACACACTGGCATTCCCGTGAGACGTCCCCACGAAGCTACAGTTATTTAGCGGCTCAGCCTCCACACAGCACTCCAGTGGCCATTGCCTTCACTATTGGAGTTACCCCCGAACAGATGAATGTCGACCAAAGAAAAGCAGCTCTACAGCGAAAGATTTAGGCGGAATCAAGATCCGAGCTCTCCGGCCCGTACTTAAGTGTGTCCTTGCAGACCTCAAGCAGGCGACGTCAGAGGCAGCCGCCCTGCCAGCTCGATGAATGGAGTAGTTTATATATCGTAACTGTAGAGACTCAGGGTACATGGACGTGTAAAGACAAGTTGGTTCATATCGGTAGGTTACGCTGGTAGATAGTACAAATATGCCACTTTTGGCAGCATCAGTTAAGCAACACAGAAAAGTCGACAGTACGAAAATGGCCGTTGCTCCGCCCGTGTGTTTTCCCGCATACGGCTTGTTTAATAATTTTTTCTTACGAGTCCTAAAAAGGCGTGCGAACCCGTAAATTTAACGTAAACCGAGGTTGCAACTTTTGTTGTGTATGTGTTTTTGAGGCAGAAACTTCAGCTAGTAAAAATTACTGAACAAGTTCCCGCTTTACACCCGCACGTAGCATTGCGCTAGGTCCGATTTCTTCAGTCAGATATTTCGACCCGGCGTATGCCAGCACGGCCAATATAGGTACTTTAGATGGTGAACACGACCTCTGATACCGTGTAGGTAGATCCACTAGCTAGATCAGGTTCTTGTACGTATCCAAAAAAAAAACTGTGGTAGAAGTCCTAGATATTTATTGGGTGACTATGCGGTGTTACGAATCGGCCAGCGCCGCAGTACTTCCCCGCATCACTCCTCGGCTGTGCGGCGAAGCCACTGTGCGCCTTTGAAAACACGCGCCACCATGTCGGTGACAAGTTGCGACAAGCCGCGTCAGACGCTTTGCTCTCGGCGCATTTCAAAACTTCGGCGGCTGGCGGCTAGGCTCGTCTCCACGCTCTTCAAGGACACAGAGCAAACGGAGTACTCCTCTCTCCCCTCTCCCGGACTCAACGCGCGCCGAGGCTATGGACGGCTTACGAACTCTGGAAAGAGCGTTGTGTGTGTCTGTGACGTTCGTGACGTGTTCCAGCTTGTTGGCGTTTGACCGTTACCGCTTTTGGGTATAAATAGACCCCCGCAAGCGTTGTAAACCATTCCTGTTAGAGCAGCGAATCGATGTTGTCGCTCTGCTCGAGTCCTGTATTGTAACCTCGCCCGTCGGGGTATTGTTCTTTGGCTTCGGCTCACCTCTCGCTATGAAGTAAACAGTTACGTTAGCCTACGGCCTCTGGACTTCTTCACGGCTGCAACAGCGGCTGGCCGCTCGCATCATACACGCTACCACTCGTATGTCGGAGGCCACGGAGCTCGGATCGGGTGCCCCCGCCCAGTCGCAACAGCGGCCAAGCCGGTTCCATGATTTACTTGAAACCCCGCTGGGAAATTTCACGCTGGAAAATTTCACTGGAGGCGAATGAGAGAAGGATTTTGGAGACAAGACTCGAGGGGTCACACAGGGTGATTAAATGAAAACGAATGTTTTCGTCATGCGCTTCGCGCATGTTATTACGTAGGAAGGAATAATACATGACTGTTTTTTTTTTTAAATAAGCAGTTGATAAAGCGCTCGTGTTGTCGAGGTGAACACGAGGACGCGGGTTCGATTCCCGGCCGCGGCGGCCGCTTTTCTGATGGAGGCGAAAAGCAAAAACGCCCGTGCGTACGAGATTTCAAAATTAACCCGGAGCCCTTCACTACGGCGCGCCTCATCGCCTGCGTTGCGTCGGCGCGTTAAACCCTACAATCAATCCATCGTGTTGTCGACTTCCCTGTGCATCGTCTTTTCCGGCTTTAAATGAATAATCTAGTCCAACCAGCTCAGCTTTCCGTACTACTCATTTTCTCACCTTCTCTGGGGTGGAGAACACCACAGAGCAGTTTAGTATTTTTCTGTTACAAAAAAAGAGGAAAAAAACTGAACCGCCATTGATGTGCCACATGGCTTTTTACGTCAAGAAGGAACATCGGAGGACAACGGGAGATGATCGCCGGCTGTCATTATTTATTTATAAAAAACAAAGCATCATTTCAATTACAACAAAACTTAAGTTTGTATGGAAGCTCGATCAAATAGTTCCTCAAACTTCTGTGTCCCTTCTATACACCAAACTACGTGTTTACTACAGGCGATGGAGACCTGTTTCGGCGCCTTCTCGAAGAAGATGGCGCTGGTGGTCCCTGGGGACGAAGAGCAGAGGAACAGTTTCTTCCCTTTCCTCGTCGCAAGGAAGTAAGGAAACCGCTCAAGCAACTGCTTCTGAGAGCGCACACTCAAACAAAGAAAAAGAACTGTGGTTGATTCCTCTTTCATAGGAATCGGTAAAACACGAAAGTGAGATGTGCAGCGAAATCTGCAGCTGAGCATGATTTGAGGGTCAGCGGCTGTCTTGTGGGTGTGCTTGGCGAGCGACGTCCTGCTGGCGGGTCGCTTCGGCAAAGGTGTACTGGCGTCACTTCCGTGACGAATAGGACGTCAGTCAAATCTTGGTGTATCCCGGCATAAATCACTTTAGTGTTAAAATATAAAACCAGAAAACGAACAACCCGAAGTATAACGTACTTTCCAGTACTAAAGGTTGCTTCCCCGCAAGTTTACTCTGTGTGCAGGGGTGCACCCTTTACAGGACGCTTGCTCCGTTGTACTGACGTCACTTCCGTGAGGGATATGACGTTGGCGAAATCTTCGTGTATCCCGGAATAAAACACTTTCGTGTTAAAAGGCAGCGCATCTGCTCACTTCGCTGCAAATGCCGTCAAAAAAGGATAGTCTTCTCCCATCTGTGCCACGTAAATACCTACCTTCTCTTCCCCTCCCTTCAATTGCTCGTACGATAAACACGGAAAATGTTCGCTAAAGTCAGTCCAATTTTCTATGATGGTGATGAATGATGATTGCTAGTGATATCTCCTTTGTAGCGGGGTAATGATATGTCTTCTTACCAAAAAAAACAGTAGTCAGTAAAAGCTCGTTAATTCGAACTCAGTTAATTCGAACTTCCGGTTTATTCGAACTCATGCCCTTGTCCTGGCACAGCCCTATATATTTCAATAGGGGAAAACTCCCGATAATTAGAACGCGTTGGTATCCAGAACGGTTAATTCGAAGCATGATATCCTGGTTTCCATAGCTCCTAGCTGGCAGAAAAAGTAGGTCCAGAGTGATTACAATGTGTTGCAAATCCAAACCAAACCAAATTTACTAGAGATGCAGAACAACGAAACAGAAAAACAACGGCGTGGCACGCGCGCTACGCTCCTGCAACAGCTTATTTCGCGTCTACAGAGGGCGCCGCGCCACCGGCGCCAGTAGAGTTGCTGTATATCGCGGATGGACGCGCAACTCTGCTCCTCTAGGGGAGCTATATACAGGAACTCTAGGCGCCAGTGCTCCGGCACATGCCATTATTTACGATGCATTATTTACGAAATCACCTGCCACAACGCTTAGTAACGCCTAATTCGCGATGACGAGTCCAGATGTGGCTTCTTTGTGTTATGCCCGCGCAGAGTGGCGCGATTACAATTCATTCTAGCGCCCGCCCGCTGACTCGAACTCCGCTTAATTCGAACAATTTTATGGTCCTCTTCGAGTTCGAATTAACGAGCTTTTACTGTGT
>NW_027526445.1:155882297-155884550 GCF_048455015.1 Haemaphysalis longicornis | reverse complement strand
AGCCACTACCCGAATCTCCACTCTCCGCGTCACATTTACATCAACGCAGTGCGTTTACTAACGCGTATGCGCAGATTGCCCTGTAGCAGAGTGACTCTCTGCTTACTGCGTCGACTTTGTATTACACATTCCCTTACGGTAGCGCGTATACAAAGAGGAGGGGGCAACTCCCCGCTGGTGCGCCGCTCCTACCAGTCCAATAATCCAGTCCAACCAGCTCAGCTTTCCGTACTACTCATTTTCGCACCTTCTCTGGGGTGGAGAACACCACAGAGCAGTTTACTTTTTTTCTGTTACAAAAAAAAAGAAAAAAGAAACTGAACGGCCGTTGATGTGCCACATGGCTTTTTACGTCAAGAAGGAATATTGGAAGACAACGGGAGATGATCGCCGGCTGTAATTATTTATTTCTAAAAAATAAAGCATCATTTCAGTTACAACAAAAACTTAGGTAGGTATGGAAGCTCGATCAAATAGTTACTCAAACTTCTCTGTCCCTTCTATGGACCAAACTACGTGTTTACTACAGGCGATGGAGACCTGCTTCGGCGCCTTCTCGAAGAAGATGGCGCTGGTGGTCCCTGGGGACGAAGAGCAGAGGAACAGTTTCTTCCCTTTCCTCGTCGCAAGGAAGTAAGGAAACCGCTCAAGCAACTGCTTCTGAGAGCGCACACTCAAACAAAGAAAAGAACTGTGGTTGATTCCTCTGTCATGGGAATCGGTAAAACACGAAAGTGAAACGTGCAGCGAAATCTGCAGCTCAGCATGATTTGCGGGTCAGCGGCTGTCTTTTGGGAGTGCTCGGCGAGCGACGTCCTGCTGGCGGGTCGCTTCGGCAAAGTTGTACTGGCGTCATTTCCGTGAAGGATATGACGTCAGTCAAATCTTGGTTATCCCGGCATAAACCACTTTCGTGTTAAAATATAAAACCCGAAAACGAACAACCCGAAGTTTAACGTACTCTTTAGTACTAAAGGTTGCTTCCCCGCAAGATTACCCTGTGTGCAGGGGTGCACCCTTCACAGGCCGCTTACTCCGTTGTACTGGCGTCACTTCCGGGACGGATATGACCTCAGTCAAATCTTGGTGTATCCCGGCATAAATCACTTTCGTGCTAAAATATAAAACCCGAAAACGAACAACCCGAAGTATAACGTACTCTCCAGTACTAAAGGTTGCTTCCCCGCAAGATTACCCTGTGTGCAGGGGTGCACCCTTTACAGGCCGCTTGCTACAGGCCACCGACAGGCCACCAACCTCGGGTTAAATTTCAGTGCAGAAAAATCAGGAATAATGGTTTTCAATGACGCTACCACTGACGTAGTGTCTATCCAGCAAGGCGAATTACCTAGAGTGAAGGAATATAAATATTTTGGAGTGTAGATAAACGAAGGGGATAACTACTTAACAACTCACGAGGAGCAACTTAAGGTTAAGGGAAAGCGAAACGCAGCTATAATGAAGCATAGAGCTCTGTGGGGGTATAACAAATATGAAGCAGTAAGAGGAATGTGGAAAGGAGTAATGGTTCCGGGTCTCACGTTTGCGATTGCTGTACTCTGCTTAAAATCAGACGTTCTATCAGGCCTTGAAGTAAACTAGAGAACGGTGGGACGTTAGGCCTTAGGCGCGCATGGAAAAACAACTAACGAAGCAGTTCAGGGAGATATGGGCTGGGCGTCGTTTGAAGTTAGAGAAGCTCAGAGTAAAATATGCTTTGAGATGAGGTTGAGGGCAATGGATCAACGAAGGTGGGCAGCTAAGGTTTTTAGGTACCTATACTTGAAAAGCGTGGACACGCAGTGGTTAAGAAAGACTAGAAGGCTAACGATGAAATACGAAAAGAACAGTAGAGAATCCAAAACAGCCAAGGTAACCAAAAAAGAGGCAAGGCAGATTGAAACGAATAAATGGAGCGAAAAAATGGAAGCTAAAACGTCGTTGGAGATGTACAGGGCTGAGATATTGAACATCAGAAAGGAAAATTTCTACGATAATTCCCAGGGCAGTGCTTTGTTTTTTGAGGCTAGAGCAGGTTGCCTGCGAACTAAGAGTTTTGTGGGGAAGTATTCACAAAATGATGGGGTATGCGTGGTCTGCGGAAAAGAAACAGAAACTATGCGGCACATAGTGTTAGAACGTCAGGGTATCCATCAAAATCTACATGAAAAGAATATTGGCCTTCCAGGAGCCCTAGGATTTAAGAGTATCACAGAGGAAGTTAACTTCAAGCTGTCGAGGGGACGAAAAGAA
>NW_027526445.1:155869797-155874797 GCF_048455015.1 Haemaphysalis longicornis | reverse complement strand
TCGCCTTCCGAAGATATTCTGCGTTGCGCACACTTGACAGATCGCTCTGCAGACGCGACTGAACCGGACGGCACCGGAGCTTCACAGGCAAGCGGTCGTCACGGTGTCGCTGAGGGCCCTCAAGTTTAGGCTGCTGATCGCCAAGGGGCCCAACGCCCTGAGCAGCGCTGTGCCAGACAAGACGCAAGGTCTCCCGTACACCAGCGTAAGTCCGTGCGTTTTAATATGATCTGAAACTGAAGTCAGCCTCAACACGAGCAAGAGACGATACATGAATTATTTTTTAGAGCGAAGCTGTGTGTGTCTAATCCCCCCAGTTCTCGCGCCCTGAATACTCGACGTGTTGAATGGAATGGAATGGATGACTTTATTAGGAGGAGGTCAATAGGCCCTGTTGTGGGATATGGGAGAAGGGGTAGGAGAAGACGGCTCATATGAATATTATCACTGCACTTTGAACGTTCACTCAGCACGTCACGTCTGGTTACGCCCATAGGGGCTCCAAACTCGCAGTTGAAGTGGTGACGAGGACACTCTGATACAACGATCATGATGAGCCGTTCGGGGGCCACAACGGGTGTGCTTGAGGAGTCATTTAGAGAGGGGGTGATGCCCCGCCATCATACCACGTTATGGAGACCTATTTTTAGACCTAATTCTGTAATTTCCTGTAACATTTGGGTTTTTTTTCTGAAATGTGGACATATATGTTCTTCAGAAGTCGTCGGGCGTACATGCGTTGTGAATAACTTGTCGCGCTCAGTCCAGTAATCTGAACATGCCCGGATGACGTGGAAAAGGTTCGGTGTATTATTGCTGCCGCAGCAAGGGCACCAAGGACTGGCAGGGTGTGTAAAGAAAAGTCGGGGACTTGAGTCCAGCGCATTCGAAAATTTGTAAAAAATAAAAAAAGGCCTTGCGGCCTACATATTAGATTTAGGATGGCATTATTTACCGCACGCGCGTACTAATTATGGCACCCAGATGTTGAGCTACGTCTTACCATCGTTTCTAAATTCGCTCTAACTTTGAACGCAAAACTTCACCGTTACCTGTAGGAACTTCACCTGTATTTCTGATCGTGCAATTTTTCGATGTGTCATAGTGCATTATTTCATATTCGCCTGATTAGAATTATGTACAAAATGTGTTAAAACAATTTTGGAATGCTCCAGTAGTGCATTGCCCCGTTCGCTTGTTCTAAACATTGTAAAGTAACCAGATTGAAACAATTCTTGTTGCCAATTGCTTTCTTTCTGTTTTTTTTCTCTCTATGTTCTGTTTTATCTCTGTTTTCTCTCTCTCTTTCGGATCCATCACCCTTTTTTGATCTCTCTTTCTATCTTGCTACATGATGCAGCAATATGTTACCATTAAGGGGGCGCAGACCTTTGTCAAGCCGCTTATCGCAGGCTTTTTGTCTGCCCCCTGGCACTTGTATGAATTTGCAGTTGTCAAATAAAATTAATCGAATTGATTGAAAAAAACAAAGAAAATGTCTTCGCAGCAAGGTATATGCGTTTACAGGAGAAGCCGACTTTAAAAAGGTCGGTGCGAGCTTGGTTTTTGTAAGCTGGCTTTCCCACACTACGTGCTGCGCAGTGAAGCATGGCCGTCTACGGAGGGAGTATGGTTACAGCCCCACTTCACACTCCTCTCCACCTCCGTCGCCACATTCCCGAGTCGTGCATACTGCTCACTACGCGCGGCGTCTATCTCCCCCTGCCACTTATACGCGTGCATTTGAAGGGGGAGGTCATGCACGCGCAGGCAGGCTCCACGCGCTCACTGTTGACATACCGTCCTTACGGGGGGAGATTTCAACGTGGACGTCTCACAGTCCAATGCGACCTGTCCGGTGTCCTCGATGGTCGAGTAGATTGGGTTGGTATGTTATACCCGCGCTACACGAGCTTTTCGAAGGCAGTCGAGTCGAATGTCATTTGACTCAAATGACACCTTTGAGCTGCTACACGACGTTTTTTTTAAGGCATTTGGTTGAAATGGCATTTGAGTCAAAGGAGCACTGACCTTTGAGAGTCTCAAAGTCCTTCGATGCCTGTACTACACGGCAACTTTGAAATGACAATTGACCGGTCGCCTACAAGTGCGCCCTATGCATTTACAATGCAACATTCGATAGACAATTGGTTCAACGGCCTTCGGAAGGCCTTTGAAACGGCTGTGTAGCACAGGCATCAAGGAAACGGGCAGCCCCGTGCTCGTTCGCTAGAATAAAGCTAATTGAGCCCTCCCATGTTTCGCTCAGCTAATTAGCCAGAAAGTGTTGCTAATCGCAAATTACGAACAAACGTATTTTGTTTCCTGCAGTCCTTGCACTGTGCCCACCTTCACTGGCCGTCCTTCTTCACGGAGTGGAACGGCACTGATTTTTTGGCTTGAATTTCAATTTTCATTACCTTGTGCTTAAAGTGTTGTGCACACGGGTTAAGATTCTGAACCAATATATTACCCTTTAGAGGGTTAAACACCCCTGTTTATTTTTATTTTAAGACAGTACACGAAAAAAAAAAAAAAAAAAAAAAAACCTCCCCATTTCACATGGCACAATTTTCGCCATATATATACCATCACGATTTTCATTCTGGATTCGTCAACGGCGGTGGCCACTGCCACGGCCGCTGGATGAAAGGCGCACTGACGTGTGCGCTCTCATCCAGCGGCCGTGCCACTGCCATAGGTACGCGCAGGGTTCTCGATTGGAAGGGGGGGTGGGGCACGAAGTCTATCTACACAGATCAGTATGTACTTGTTTAAGTTTTCACCTAAACATTAAACAAAAATCTATATTAAAAGGAAGCAATAAAATGGTGGCGACCTCCCGGTCAAGTTTCCGCTAACGCTATTACGGCATAAGGACTATTAGAGAGATTGGTGGCAGACAACACAAGTTCTACAGCATTAAGCGTAACCGAACGAGCGATTGTAATATGGTCGGCTGGTTTCCTTTTGACGCAGTGTTTGAATGCTAGCATGCAGTTAACCCACTCATTACTCCGTTTCTGGTGCCTCAGCAGTGACGTCAATGCTGACGTTTGTGCCGCGGGAGATTTGAAAACTTGCCAATATCTGTGCTGTTTTCTTTCTTTTTTGTGTGAAAACAACCCGCTCTGGGACCGGATTGGATGTTGAGCGAGTTATGAACGGCTACTTCTTGGGTGTAAAACAAGGATGTACAACTGTGTTCAATTAGAAAAGCCGGCTAGCCTTTCGTAACTCACTGAGCACCATTCCCGCCGCGAAAGATGTTTTTAAAACGGAAACAATGCAAGGAATATTAAAAAAATCTCTAAAATCTCGCACTACAGTGACGTAACTTGGCCCAGCACTAAGATAATAGTTGTCAGCGTACTGATGCCTGATTGTAGTGTTTAACGCGCCGACGCAATGCAGGCGATGAGGCGCGCCGTAGTGGAGTGCTCCGGATTAATTTTGACCACCTGAGGATCGTTATCGTGCGCCAAAATCTCATACACATGGGCGTTTTTTATTTTCGCCCCCATCAGAGAAGTGGCCGCCGCGGCGGGGAATCGAACCCGCGACTTCGTGCTCAGCAGCGCAACATTTTAGCCACTGAACCACCGCGGCGGGTAATTACCAGCGAATTAACTGCGCCTTAGCTTCAAGTGGTGCGACCAAACAAAACTGGAGGCCCCACTACAAATGCCCGGTCATGTTTCTTGGCGGCGGCTTTGGTCAGCGCAGCCGCCAATCGCCCAAACAACTGAGAATCCGTTACGTCACAGAGAAATCGCCAGAAAGTGTCTGGGGAGTTGCTTCAGTTGTTTTCTTTAATATACAGTCGAGCCCGCTTATAACGAACACATCGGGAAACGGAAATCATTCGTTATATCCGCTTTTCGCTATATCTGGACACGAAATCTGTGCATCGATATGGTGACGGGAAACGAAGATTTGTTTGTCATAGCCGCTATTTCGTTAAAACCGGCTTCGCTATATCTGGGCTATACTGTACCTCTATTATTTGTTTGGAGTTTGCAATAAAACCGGTATCACTGTTACCGGTACAAACTTTTCAATAGACCTAACGACCTAACTTGTATCTTGTCTTACCGATTTCCTTACCTGTGACTAAAAGGATTATGGGATACCTGTGCTCCTTCCGATATGCGTCAGGTTTGCCGGGAGATTGCACCCAACAACAACCAATGGCGTTGGAGCATGAGCAAACGGGACGGCTGCGCTCACGGCACCTACCAGGACCTGTGGATGGCGTCTCTGCACGACGCCAGCGATAAATACTTTGTGAGCATTTGCCTCCCCCAATTACAGATTGATATTAACTAAAGTGTTCCCCAATTTTTAGAAACTTGCTGTCATCTTTTGAGCGTCATAGCCAGTCTGTATACATCCGGATATCTCTTTGATGCGGCCTCATTACACGTGCGTCATGGTGAAAGCTTTTCCCCACAACTTGTTCCTTTTTTTGTCCTTGACGTACCATTTCTATGACAGCTGAAATCATGGATCAACAAGTGCTGGGTAAATAAAAATGCGGTGCAGTCATTTAAACTTTGAGAGCTTAAAAAAAAAATTGAGGAGCACTGTCACGTTGCACGCTATGCGAATCCCGTCTCCATCCTCAACATGTTATCTTGCCTTATTCTACCACAGAATCAAATATGGTTAGTGCAGGGTGTTGGAATATTATGAGCCACTTGAAAAACAACCTTTCATTTGTCCTTCTCAAGAGAGTCATCTCACATCTTCAAGAAGGTGCTGGTCTGGTGGGAAATGTTGGATTTGGCTGACTTGTGAAATTCCCCCCCCCCCCCCCCCATGACCAACTCGAGTTGATCATAAGCCGACATGGCTTTGGGCTAGGCAATACTCCCCTGCTGGTTTTGTTTAAAGCCACAGTTTTTCCATGTGGTATGTATAAATTTATAGTTCTAGTTGAAAAATAAATTCAGTGCCCTGCCATGCTGTGAAGGATGACCAGTGAAGCTGCATGCAGT
>NW_027526445.1:155792235-155869774 GCF_048455015.1 Haemaphysalis longicornis | reverse complement strand
GAAGCAATCACCGAGTACGCCCTTGAAAACGGACTCTAGAAATTGGTGCAACAGCCTGGTCGACTTCCGTCACTTCCTCGTTCTGTCTACAATGTGAACTGTCTGCAGCGTGCACTGTTTTCAGTGTGAGCCGCATTGTCTACAGTGTGAACTGTACATTTCAGTATGACTGTGCATTTTGGTGCCACTGACTGACTTTAACGCGTTCATTTTGCGATTAGGACCCCGTGACTGCAACTGTGTTCATTGCGCGAGCTGTGACCTTCCCCTTTTCCCCTCATCCTTGCTCCCCCCTATTCCGAGTCACCAGATCCAACGCGTCAGTAGATCCAACGAGTTATTACATCCATTCGTGGATCTACTGACTCGGTGGATCCAGTGACGCGTTGGATCTAGTGACGCGATGGATCTAATGACTCGGATGGATGTACCGACTCTTTGGATCTTATGACTCGTTGGATCTAGTGACTCGGTGAGGCGGGAGGGAGAGGAGGGTAGTTAGGGCAGAAACTTTTTCCCCTCACCGCCTACACTTCCCGCTTTACAGAATGAACAAAAGGGCGCCCATCAGCTTACTGCTTGGGTAGCGGGTATGCTTTCTAGCGCTGCACGTCTTTATTCTTTTTCCACAGCTCGTGGTGAGTTCTTAAGTGCACACAACACTTTCAAAAGAAAGGGGCAAAGACTTTTGAGACTACCCACACTGCGAACACTCGGATATCAGTCAGGGAATAAGGAAAATGTAAAAAAAAATACGAAAAAGGGGTGCGGGGACCACTGCAGATTAGTCACGGGAAAGTGCGCCTGCTACCGTGACGTTCGTGTGAAAGGTACACGGGATGGGGGGTGCGGGGGGATCGCGAGACGGGGATATTTTGTGCACAGGTTCTCCGAAAGCCTGACTTTAAAGGAGGGGGGGGGGGGGGGGGGGGCGCCTTAGTGTAATTTTAATTTTAGTTCGCCGTGGCAGCCGCTAGGAGGACCGGTGCTGTAAAGGTCAATTTAACCTTATAACGCAGTAGTCTTGTCGGTTTTCTTTCTATTTTTTGCATTTTCAGATATAATTATAATTTTCACAACTAGGTTATTTTTCGGTGTCCTAACTTTTTTCTGTCCGTTAAGTAGTGGAAGGCGAAGCAGTGCCAGACTACGGTGCCTAGTATATTCTAGGCACTATAGCCCTGCGGGGCATTTTTCATCAATACAACGCCTGTGGGCGTCGCTTTAGTGGAGGGCTTATGATACCGTCGGACGACATACAGACACAGCCTGATATAAATGCACTCGACTTCTTTGAAACAATTTTTCGTGTAATTATTTGTTGAGAATCGTTCCTCGATTATGTTTTATTCTTGTTTTTCGGCATCTCCGATTGCATTGAAAAAAAAAAAAACATGTATTGATCCTGCAGTAAAGTCTGCATGCAGACTTCAGACGTGGCCTACGTCGTCTTCTTGACACCAACTGCGGCTGGAGCCCCGCTAGCCTCTTCCGGTCCGCCGGACTCCTGATCTATTTCTCTGAAGCAGGGGCTTCAAACGCGCTGCCTGCGGGCCGCACGTGGCCCTCGGACCTTTTGATTCGAACCTATTTATTAGAAATGTTCTTGTTCGCAATTCGGCGTTATTTTAGGCTTTTAGGCCAGGGGATGGTTATGCGGCATTGCAAAAACGACTGTTTATTTGTTGAATATTTGGTAGAATATTTGAGCCTTTCGGAAGCTTCGCTTTAAAAACGCAGAAAGCCAAAACGAACAACTTCAGCTGCGATGGGCACAGTTGGTAGCAAAATGCGAAAGCTTCGTATAAAAACTGACCATCGGTCCTGCTCAGCTGTTAGACAGTGAAGCTGTTAGATAATAATGAAAACAATGTTACGAAAGGAGTTACAAAAGCGCTTTGAATTGCAATTTCGCAATACAGTTGACTCATATTAATACGAACTTCATGAGGACCGCAAAAACCTTCGAACTAACACAACTTTAAAATAAACAGAATCCCGCCGTGGTGGCTCAGTGGCAAATGCGTTGTGCTGCTGAGCCCAAGGACGCGGGTTCGATTGCCGGCCGCGGCGGCCGCTTTTCCGATGGAAGTGAAAACGCCGGTGTGTTCGAGATTTCGGCGCACGTTAAGGATTTCCGTGTGGTCTAATTTATTGCGGAGCCCTCCACTACGGCGCGCCTCATCGCCTGCGTAGCGTTGGTGCGTTGAACCTCATAATCAATCAATCAATCAATCAATCAATCAATCAATCAATCAATCAATCAATCAATCAATCAATCAATCAATCAATCAATCAATCAATCAATCAATCAATCAATCAATCAATCAATCAATCAATCAATCAATCAATCAATCAATGAAACAGAAAGTACCATGAAAGCATTGCCATAACTACGCTACACGTCGTTCTTCTTGATTTTGGTCGCAACCTTGACTTCCCTCGCCAATTCAAGCGCACGACATTGTCTTGAGTGTTAAGACTCATCGCTAAAGTTTAAGCCTGAAGCGTCCAGCACGCAATCTGCTTACATGGAGTTGTGTAGGGATGCGTACGTTGGCGCGAGTTTCAATGGACCTGGCTGCGCGCGGCCCCAGTTGCCATGGCGCCGACGTAACACGGTGCACGGTGGTGTTTTGGCGCTGAAAATTTTGAATTTAATCGAGAAATGACGGCCACATGTATGCTTTTATTCAAAATGCCTTCCAGTTAACCGACATAATTAGTTTTGGCTTCGAATTATCCGGCAATGTTTCCATTGAATTGCACGTATAATTGCCGAGACCAGCTAGAACATCACTTCAAGTTAACCAAGAAATCTAATTAGGCTTCTTGTAATTATCGAAAGTAGATTTTATCTTGTTTGCGAGCGTATTGACCGGACGTAGTTCGAACGAGTCCAAGGAACGCAATACGATTGTTATGTGCGATTTAAGCTATTTCTCAGTTCAATATAGTAATTTAATTTGAAATGGCTGCAGTTTTATTCTAACAGACAAACATGAGGTTGCCTGTTTTACGTTGTTTTCGAGGCGCTAATGAAATGTCTTAGGAGCAGCGGCTTTATGTTCGTTCTATCAAAACTGCGACTGGGAAATTGCCCGTGATATCGCCTAAGCTAAAACTACCCACGATCATGTAGCCGCCTCAGAAGTCAGACTTCATTTATATGTTTCGGGGTCTCCTCACCAAAACAAGAGTTAAAGCCATTTTCTGTAACCATTCTCATCCCGTAGATGTTCACATGTTTACAACAAAAGAGAATTCCTCAACGCTTACCATTTCACTGTGGACCACCTAATTACGACAAGTAAATGAACTCGCCCGGTGATGAAAGATCTGTCAGGCGGCACCATAATTTTACCTGAGATGCATGTCTACGCTGGATTTAAAGCTACAGCAGTTTCCCGAATAAGTTGGGGCTTAGTGTAATCCAACGTTTTTAGAACAATTGTTCTAAAAACGTTGGTGTAATCTGCTGAACGATCCTGCTGACATAACAGGGCAAAGTAGAAATGCACACAAGCGAGCGACTTACAACTGCATTGTAAAAAAAAAATAACTTCATTGCCACTTACTCGTTAAAAATGATGTATAAAAAATAGTTGAATAAAGGAAGATCAGGTGCATCTTTCCGGCTTACCGCAATTTTTCCAGGGGTGATTACTATAAAGCTATTGAGCGCAGCGCAATGACTTTTCGCACTCCCAATGATGGGGCAAAAGCTTGCTTTGTGCGCAGTTTCAAGTTTATAACTTTGTTCTCCAAGGCTTCATGGCCTTTGAAACATTCCTTTGAAGTGTATGAGTAGTAACTTTTGATATTTAATGACACGCAAACTATTCGGATTTTCATATCTGGGTCCACTGCTTGGTCAGTGCGAAATATCACTTTTTCTTGTTAATTAACTAGGTTCAAGTCCAGTTATATTTTTCAGCAGGAAAGCTGGGGAGGAATAAATAATAACAGAGGGATTGTTCGTTGATATTCCGTCTTGCACGTCAACTGGAAGTTGGGGTGGCTTTGCGCTTTCCGGCGGACTTCTCGTTGCCAAAGTAAAATGAGGTCCATGAAGACAAAGTTTGCAGTATGACAACGAAATGTATGCGCGCATATTTACATTTGTGCAAGATAGTAAAACAGGGGAAAGCATCCGTATTGACGACCTGGGAAGAAATCCCTGTTCTGCGAATCCGATACTGCAGAGCACCGTACACAAAAATACCGGAATATTCGTCCACTCGCGGGGAAAGATATTTCACCTTCACCCTCGCGTCTCTTATCCCTCGGTCGCCCACGTCGACCGCTTCGGCGCGTTCTTGGAAAACTGTGCATCGAGCTCCTGAATGGGTTGCTTAGCTTATTTAGTGACGCTAGGTTGCCTTGGCTAGCGGCCGCTGCAGCGCGTATTAATTTAAGCGACACGAATGGTAGCGGTGGCCCGATCCAAGTGCAAGAGTTCTAGGCGAGCTCTCGCGGAAGCCGGCACCATGCACGCCCCTTCCCCCGTTCCTATGTGCCAAGAGAAATTCGTGGAGGGACAGGTGGCTGACCCTTAGGGCGAACGTCCATCGGGATTCAGAATCCAAAATTTGGGGTACAAAAAAAAAATAGAATAACCCATTCTTTTTGGGGGTATTCTTACAAGGCCTTTTCGGTGCATGAACATACGATTCCACACACAGTTAAGCACCCGCACGTTCCAGTGCAGGTTGATTTCGGTACAAACCGGTGATCCAGGAATTGATGATAGGAAAAAAAAAAAAAAAAAACATAGTGAAAAGTTTAGATCAAGTACAGATTTTTTTGTCATTAATATTTTCTTTATCCCGGCATAGTCATAAGTGCACTAAATTTCCTCGAAACGATTTCTTCACAAATTGTGTATTGAAAATGGTTCCTCAATCGCGTTGTATTGATTTCTCTTTGGGCAGTATCTCAAAGATTTATTTTTATAAAAACGGCGCCTGTTCTCTTCTTGTAATATTTACGCGTAATTATGAATCCGCATATTTATTAAACGATTTAAATTGTAGTTATTTATTAATGATCGTTCCTCAACCCTCTTTCATTTAATTACCTTTCCTGTAAATGTTCTTTGAATAGCAGCGCTAACGACTGAAACGAATGACTGAAATTGCGAACTTGTGACGACTTAGTTATGCCCTCTGTTTATTTTTTAAATTGCGAAATGTATGCGTATCTAATTCACGGTTGAGACCTAATTGTGGCCTGTACAAAATAAGTACCACTTCAATGGTGAAAAAATCTTGCAGTCAATTCGTTCTTGCTTTCACACTTGGTCATTTAGAGAGTGCAAGTATTTCATCTACCGGTTACTCGTCGATGCTAGTAAACAAAAACAAACCTATGAACGCAACGACCACCCAAATACAAGCATGCGCGGTTCCTCCCTTTGGATGAAATGGCTGGTTGGATCTAGTGATGCGTTGGATCTAGGGACTCGGATGGATCTCTTGACTCGTTGGATCAATTGACGCGTTGGATCTAGTGACTCGGTTGGATCTATTGACTCGTTGGATCTTCTGACTCGGGCATCACGTGACCTAGTGGATCTCCTGACTCGTTGGGTCTAATGACCCGTTGGATCTAGTGACCATAAGCGGGCCCATAGCCTCTCGATTAGTAAAGTGCTTCACTCACTCAGATACGTATATTCTTTTCGATGCGACTAATGAGTAGCTGCGCTTGAGCTTGAGGTCACGGTAGCCGCAGCAGAAATAAAACTAAGTAAAAAAAAAAAAACAGTTATCTCCTGGACGCACTATTTTTGAGACAGTAATCTAGGAGTCCAAATAGCGGCAAAAAATGTCAGTTTTCGAGATCTACTTATGGGGATAGATGAGCAGTTTGTGTCCATTTCCTGCGTCACACTTTTTATCTACCACATATGGATTTCTGTGGTGTCTGGCCATTTAATGCGAGTGCATTGCGTCACAGTTCGCGCCTCAACTGTAATGGACACGCACGGAAAAAAAGTATACAAATGTATAAACAAGAAATAGCAAGCATAAAAATATAAATAGTACAACACAAGTTGCAAAACGCCGCTTCACGTACAACAGCGCTCCATATCGAAAAACATACCTTTCGCCCCGTTTCTGGACCTTTTGGACAATCCAGGTAGGGTTGGTGCACCCGCTCTACGTGTCCATGAAGGCGTTGACCGCTACTTCGTCAGGCAGGTTCGCGCCGAACAATGACTCATGATCTCTTCACGCGAGGTCGTCTCTGACGACCTCGAGCGGCTACTCGTGCTCACCCATGAAGCAGACGTTATTAGCTGCGCGACAATCGCGTGAATGCGCGGGGGACGCGCATGGCGCACACAATTATGAGAACGGACCTTGTGATGGGCAGTTCTGCGCGAGTTCGAGGCACAGACGAGTATGGCGAATAACACGCTTGCAGATGTTCGCAGCAGACGAGCGACCGACGTACGCGTGTGCTTTCGACCGAATGAGAGCAAACGTTCTGCGCTTCGGACGGAGTCCAAAGGACCACCAAAAACAAAAAAAAAATATTTTTGTCTTCCCTTTAATGGGAGGGCTTGCTTTCCGGAACGTAAACAATAACTGCATGTACGTGCAAAAGCACCCATCCGCGCACGCACTTTGAGCAACGCGCCGACCGCTAGCTTAACTAGGAACAGCATGGGAGACGAGCGACTGCAGGCGCGCAAAAGAGCGCGGAGAGCGAGCTTCAGCTTCCCAGCGCGTACGCCAGGCTCGCGCTCGGAGCGAAACCATCGGCCGCCGCGAAGCAGCGCGATCACAAAAGACCAAAACAAATTTTTGTCTTCACTTTAATGAACGTGTTTGCTTTCAGGAACGTATATAATAGCACGGTCGCTCGATGGAAACTAGGTCCGGCCAGCCAATTCACGCGCCTGCCCATATGCAGGCGCGTGACAGCGGAGCTATCAGTTGCCGCCGCTACTTTCGGCGGGGGCGCCACACATCGGTGACGGCTCGCATGGGAGACGCAGCGGACGCAGCGGACGACGGGCGTGTGCTCCCAGCGCAGCGACGACGGCCCAGACGGCGAATGCGATAAGTCTTTGTTTTGTTTTTCTCTTAGGGAGGTAATGCTGCAGAGTAAATAGAAGTAACGTTTAGTGTTAGTAGTGTGTTTAAGCACCTTTTGACAGTGCACCAACAAAGGAAGATGCTGTAGGCAAGCATCGCACGGTGTTTGTCCTTTCTTTTCTGGCGTAGCACGTGCGGGAGAAAGCGGCAGGAATAACTTTGTGGACGGCAGTCAGGTAGCTCCGAAACATGCCGACGAAGCAGAAGCCGGGCGTTGAGTGCATGAGGTGCAAGCGGGAGTATCCACTCGAGGATACAAGGTTCGAGACAGTTGAGGATGCGGAAGGGCAGGACTTCATGTGTAGAATGTGTGTAATGGAGTCGCGCCTCGACCTGCTAGAGCAGAAGGAGCAACTGAAGGTACAGGTGGACGGGTTAGTGGAGGAGCTGAAAGCCGAAAGGCAACAGCGGGAGGTGTTGGAAGGGAAGCTGGCCCAGGTAGAAAGCGTGTGTGTGCCGATGGATGCCATTCCGGAAAGCAATGGCGTACGCCACGGGGCAAGCGCACCGAGGGTGCCTGGCTCCGAGGCGGGAAGACAAGGGGAGGCCAGGGCCGCCGAGCATGAGGCTGCGGGCGGACATGGCAGCGCTGGTCACGGAGAGGGGCCTAAAGCTGTCGTGAAAGAAGGGAAGGGGTCGCCGCTGGGCAAGAGCTACTCAGAGGCAATCCGCCTCTTTCACTCTTTCACAACCCCACTGCGCATGTGCAATCCCCTAGAGGTCAAGTCTCTAAGCAGTCCTGCAGGGGCAGCAGACGACATTTCCCACAGCTCCCGCACAAGCGAAAAGGGGTCGTGGTTGTATTTACATCGTTTGATTTTTTGTGTGTGCTCGCTGTGCGCGGAACAATGCCCACAACTTGTGCTGCGTTCCGGTGTAACTCGGAGGGCCGAAAATAGAACGGTGTCGGCTTCTATCGCTTCCAGTCGGCCGCACGCGATCGGCTACGGCGGCTTGCGTTGCTCGGGTGATGGGAACATCAGGCTTAGCATCCTGGCGGATATTTCATCGCCGCTATCTGTGCAACTGCGAATGACAATCCGTAACACAACTTTTCACCACACTATCATCCCCTTTCTCGCATGTGGAACTTTATTTAAGCTATAACTGCCGTTTGAGCGATCGGTGACCAAGACATCTGCGTAGCCTTATTCGATGCTTCCGCGCAGGTATCGCCATCTCTCGGCCGCTCTGCGCAGACAGCGACATCCACAAAGTCTGACCTTGACGAGGCGTCAGCAGGCATGATCTAGTGCGGAAGCTGCGCGGGTTGGGTCTACATTGAATCCACCCCATTGAAGGCCATAGAAGAGGCAAAAAAAAAAAAAACGCCGTTCACGTGCAACGTGTGTCAACGGCTTCCTTTTGCGTTGGTCTACGTGCTTTATAGTGGCCAGGAGCAACATCCTGAGTGTTTCTCTAGTGCCGTACTGAGTTCGGTATAGTTTATGAACTGTTTCTTTGAACACTGGTAAACTTTGTGTGACTTGATTTGTAGTGGCTTGTTGACCACGGCAAAAATTTTGTGCAGTGTGTAGAATGACCATGTTACATGACAACTGATTGGATAATTTTCTGTTCTTAGGGCACCGCTGTTATCACTAGTCGCTGCGCCATGATATGTGGGTTATAATACATTCTCTTTACTCCCCCCCCCCCCCCTTCCGTTGGTTTCCTTGCTCAATTCATTTGTGGTCCAAGTGTGGCTTGTGGGTGTTGATTGTGTCTACGCCACGCTGCGAGCTCAGCCGATCCACACTGTCACGCGTAGCTGCGCTGTCCACACCCTATTTTATGGTGTTAAGCAACCTTACACTGTTAGAACACGCTTTTTTCATCCTTACGCCCTTTTTTAGCCAAAAAACCTTTTGAATGTGTCAGCCATGGAACAAGATTTGTCGCCCTTTTCAGCAAAGAAGGGCGTAAAGAAGTTTTGTGTGTATTGTACGACCGGCCGTAGTGGCAGTTAGTGGAAGAGTGCTCAACGCTGGCCACACTTCTCTATTCTAACGAATACAATCTCTAGAATTTCGAATTCATATTCGAAATTTCGCATTGGCACGCGTCTTCTGTTATCCTTCTGTTGCGTGTTCGAATATAGCAACTTACGACTGCACCCCCCCCCTCCCCCGCCCGCCCGTCTCCTTAATTTTCTCTCTTTCATTTTGCAATTGATTAAAGCCGATGCTTCAATACAATAAAAATATATAGTTTCTATTTTCCCCGCTAGCGTGTCTCTTTCGTGCTGTATCGCGCCCGTCGCGCTGTTGTTTTCATTCCGATTACTATGTACCAACCAGCCAAAATTTCAACATGGGGAAAATGTAAGGTTTGAACTTCGGTCGATGCGCAGTGCAGCAATATCACGGCATGATTGCCCCTGCACAATCCCAGCGAGGAAACGGCAAAGTGGGTGCTTGGAACCTCTTGCAGGCGGACGAGAGCGTGACCCTTTTTTCGCCCAGCCTCGCAACCTGCTTGCTGAACCGGGAACAACATACGGTTGCAATTTGGTGCGCAGTCGTTTCATCACGTTGTGACAGCGAAGGCACCGCGGTGTCTTCACTGTCACAACGTTTTGATTCACCTATAGAGTTTTGATTCCCCTCTCAGGTGAATCAAAACGCTATAAACGCGTTTATAGAGTTTTGATTCACCTGAAAGGTAAAATTGCCCAAGATATTGCGAAGTTCGTGGTGCGTGAATGAGAAAAGTCTCGAATGACACTGTCCAACCGTTATCAACAACGAATAGTCGAACCTTTCTATCGTGTACAGGTAAGCATTATTTTTGGGCTTAGTTAATATTGGGGTAAAAATTCTCAATAAATAACGGTTCAGGTTAGGGTTCAGTTCCGTTTCGTCACCCTGGTTTTTATTACATTTGTTTCATTAAAATTTTTTTCTATTTTATTCACGTTCTAGTTTTCAACTTGTGTTGTATTTTTTTATATTGTTAACGAATTCGTTGCCATGTAGCAACCTTTTCCACGCAAAATTTTATTACCTCTAATTGCAAAAAATTGGGTTAGCCTTGTCATCAGCTTGGCTAAATTTTACTTGACTTGTGCCCGGAATCCACCCCTTTATACCCCTTTAAACCGACGGCGGAACAGCCACATTGCCCCAAGACGCTGCCCAAACCCATGTTCGCCTGTCACACATAGGTATGGGATTTATAACAGTTCTTTTTGTATAGCAGTTTTCATTAGACGGTGTGTTTAATTTTTATTTCTTTGCGTCGGCTCAGTTACGCTTTCTCTTATGTTGTTTAAAGCAGATCTGCTTGCCGTTTTAGGGGCGTAGCACCTTAGGGGCTCGGACTGTCGGCGTCTCATGACGTTGTCGTATTCTGGTGTGGTCAGGGTACTGAAACACCGGGACACTCGTTTTCCAACACCTCACGCTAGAACGTAACGCGTATTAAAAGAACACAACGGGGCACTCGTTATCCAACACCTCGCGCTAGAACGTTTCGTCTACGTGGGCAAAAAATTCTGCAGAAATTCAGAGAATTATCTACTAATGCGCAGCATTCTCATGCCGCATGTCTTGAGTGTGAGTCTTTCCCAGCCAAATTTTTTGTTTTTATGAATCTGTCGTACCAATTATCTCTAATTACGCTATTATAACGATTACAGGAGACACTTTCAAGAAATCTTCAATATTGTGGAAATGCCATGCGTTATACTTTTTGCCATTTAGCGTATTTTTTTGATATTCTTATTTTTAGCTTTTCAAAATTTCTCCCGACCAATTATGTCCATTTACGTTATTCTAACGATTACATTTGGAGCTTTCGCGAAATCTGCATTTTTGTGGAAATGCAGGGTGATATACGTTCCTGGCTGTGGGGGTACTCGACAAAGAATGCTACGCAATAAAACGCGCTCTAAAAGAACACACCCGAACATTCGTTTTAGGGGCGAAGCACCTTAGGAGCTCGCTTTGTCCGTGTCTTGTCCTTTGGCATCCGTGTACACAGTGTTGCGCATGCGCGAGGAGCATTGGATTGGATTGGATTGAAATGGATTGGATTAAATTGAATTGTACTGGATTGGATTGCATTAGAATTGTGTATACTGTACACACGCGTTGTCACTCATTTACATGCGCGAGTGGGCAATGCCACGGGTGATTTACGGTAAGAACGATCCCCAGTGCTTCGCCCACTCGTCATGATTCACTTCGTGGAGATGCGTGAATTTTTTTCGTTAACTTGCTTCTTTCGTTAACTTTCGTTTGCTTGCTTCTATTTCGCTCCGCACTCGCTTCAATTTAAAATTTGCAGTTCTCCGTTGCGAATTTCCCCCCTCCTTCGTCTTCGTGATTGGGATGTCGCGTATATCAGCGCGCGCCGCGTGGAAAGAGAGAGAGAGAGAGAGAAAACACTTTATCCAAAAGCCCGGTTAAGTGCGTTCGGTGACCGACAGCCGCAGCCTGCCGGTGACCACGGCAGCTCTTTCCGCGAGACTCTTCTGGGTCTGCAAGTCCGAGCTGCCCAGCGCCTTCTCCCAGAGCTCTTCTGAGGGGATCAAGGGAAAGGGGTCTTCAGAGCATGCCCATATGAGATGGGCGACTGTGTCCTTCGCACCACAGGCAGGGCAATTAGGTGACAGATATAAATTCGGATGAATATGGTGCAGTATGGAGCGACATGGCAGCGTGTTCGTCTGTAGCAGGCGCCACAGACGTTCTTCGGCATTAGTAAGATCCCGATGTGCGGGCGGATACATTCGGCGGGAGAGGCGGTAGTGTGCGGTGATTTCTTGATAGCTTAGTAAACTGTCTCGTGCTGATCGGGCTCCATGTAAGGGGACGAGGCTTGGTCCTGCTCGGGTCGTGAGCTCTCGAGCTGCTTGGTTGACCGCCTCGTTACCCCCCAACCCTGTATGGGCAGGAGTCCAGATCAATTCCACTTCGGTGTTAGGAGGGTTTTGTACGAGAATTTTGAGTGCCTGAGGGGAAATAGTCCCTTTGGCGAAGTTTTTGATGGCCGTTTCCGAATCTGAAATTATGATTGCAGGGGTCGGCCGGTGAGCTATCGCAATAGCCGCCTCTTCTGCCGTTGCCGGATTTCGGGTGCATACAGTAAGGGAATTGATGGGTGGAGTGTTGGGGTCATACAGAGCCGTCACAGCATAAGCGTCGTGATGTCTGTATTCGGCCGCGTCCACGTATACCGTGCTTGGGTTTATTGGGTATTTCTCGGTTAGAGTTCGGACTCGTTGTTCCCTGCGCTTTTGATTGTGTATCGGGTGCATGTTTCGCGGGAGAGGGCGAATGAGAAGTTGTGCGTGAATTTCATGGGGGATGGGGACTCCGGTATCGGCAGTTAGCGGGGCCCGCAGATTCAGTCTGTGCATGATTTGTTGGCCGGTAGGGGATGCCGACAGTCGCGATAGCTGATTGAGCCTGCGGGCCTCTATTAGTTCCTCGTCTGTATTGTAGACGCCCAACTGTTCCAACCTGGCAGTGGAAGTGCTGTGGGGTATTTGTAAGGCTGTCTTATAGACTTTACGAATGAGGCAATTTACCTTGTTCAGTTCGATCGGGGATGGGTTAAGGTATGGTAGCGAGTATGTAATACGGCTGATTACAAATGTTTGGATTAGACGGATTCTTTCAGCTTCTTTGAGTCCTTTATTCCGGGCTGCTACACGCCGTAATAGTCCAATTGTTTGGTTCACTTGAGTCGTGAGTTGCGCCATGAAGCGAGTGTTGGCACGATTGCTCTGAATAATTAACCCCAATATCTTTATGCTGGGTACATTCGGTACATACGTTTCGCCAATACGGATTGTTATGTTTGAGGGTGGCTGGGAGACTCGCTTGGCTGGGAGCACGAGAAGTTCTGATTTTGCTGGGGAGCATTCTAAACCTGCCATTCTTGCCTCATAAATGACAATTTGGGCTCCTCTCTGCAGGGTACTTTCTATTTGAGCGTCACTGCCTCTCGACGTCCAAAGGGTTATGTCATCGGCGTACAGGCTATATCGAAGATTTGGGACCTGATCCAATTTGCGTGGGATATTAAGCATAGCGAGATTAAATAGCAGCGGGGAGAGGACTGCTCCCTGGGGTGTGCCTATTGAAGGTAATTCAATGACGTCTGACGTGATATCACCTATTTGGAGTATGGCAGTACGGGATGTTAAGAAACTTCTGACGTAGTTATATGTACGTTGGCCAGGAGCTATGGATTCCAAGCCATTCAGTATAGCCGTATGGGACACTCTATCGAATGCCTTGGTAAGGTCTAGTGTGAGAATGGATGCCGCGTCCACCTTTGAGGGTGGCGTAATAATATCATGAAATAACTCCAGGTGCACATCTTGAGTAGACAATCCCGCCCGGAAGCCTATCATGGTATGGGGGAGGGCGTCAGTCTGGGCCAGGTACTTGACCAATCGTGCATGGATGACATGCTCCATTACTTTGCCCATACACGAGGTAAGGGAAATTGGACGGAGATGGTCGAGAGAAAGAGGCTTGCCCGGTTTGGGAATAAGAGAAATTTTCGCGTGCTTCCACGATGCGGGTAAGGTACCGTTGGTCCAATAATAGTTGAAATACTGAGTGAGGGTGTAAATTGATAGGTCATCTAAATTGCGAAGCATTTTGTTAGTTATGCCATCCATGCCGGGTGCCGACCCCGGGCGCAGGTGAAGAAGGGCAGCTCGAACCTCCACTTCTGTTACATCTTTGTCTAATTCTGTGTTTTCTTTTCCCTGATAAGGAGGTAGAGTGACTCCGGTACCATTCGCTATGTAAAGCGTTTTGGTTCGCTCTAGGAGCTGTTGGTTCGTTCCCGGGTAGCTCTGAATTATTTGTGTGAGACGATTTTTTTGCACAGTTTTGGATTTTACAGGGTCCAGCAAGTGTCTTAGTAAGGACCATGTTCGGCGCATACTCAGGTTCCCTTTCATTTGGTCACAGAGTTGTCCCCACTGGGCTTGAGCAAGCTCTGCGGCGTGTGTTTCGATTGCTTGTTCAAGTTCCGCTAGTTTTCGTCTGAGGCAGCGGTTACGTTTATTGCATTTCCATCTGCGCTGTATACTCTTGTATGCAGCCCACATATGGTGCAGGCGAGTGTCTACTATTTCTGCGGGTATCTCGGGTTCTAGTGGTTGGTCGTTCTTACGTTTATCCTCTATTAATTGGTCCACCCAGCTCTGTAGTGTATTCGCGTTAATGTCCGGAGGGTCTCGTTGAGTGCGGGTTTGCCTAAATTCATCCCAGTTTGTTAGATGCTGCTGTCTCAAGCGTGGTTTGAGGTTTGAGGAAAGAGAGATACTGAGTTGAATGATGTAGTGGTCGCTTCCTAACGAGTGGTCCGTGCAGCTCCACTGTGCCTTTCCTACCCTGCTAGTGAGAGTGAGGTCTGGTGCAGTATCTTTCTGCACGCTGTTACCAATTCGAGTGGGTATGGAGGGGTCTGATTCAACTGTTAACCGGAGGGACTGCACATGTTCCCAGAGAAGGCGTCCTTTTCTGGTGTTCCTGTTATAGCCCCATGCATTGTGGGGCGCATTAAAATCACCTACTATTAGTAGTGGGCATTGTTGAGCTGTTTGTACGGCCCAGCTAAAGAGATTCTTAAAGGTGTGGGTGTGAGCCCGGGGCCCGCTATAAACATTGAGGACGTATAATCGAGAGGCAGTGCGCTTTTGGGGGTAAAGAACCACCAGATCATGTAGTATGTCAACGCTGTCGAACTGCAACCTGTCTGCCGGGATGTTTTTTTGGACCAGGGTAGCCGTGTATGGGTTATTTGAAGTTTGGAATGATTGGTATCCGAGAAGTTTAACGTTAGGGCAATTACCGAGGGAGCTTCCGCTTCTGTCGTTAGCAGCATTTGTAGGTTGGAACGTTTCCTGCCGAAACCGCGGCAATTCCACTGCCAGACTTTGAAGGTTTCACTGTGCTTGGCCATTCGCCTGATCATACATTGGTTGCGGGATTACTTGAGTAGCTACAGGGGCGTTGAAAGTGGTTGTCATTCCCTGAAAGTAATTTTGCATTGCGGTTCGCATAGCTTCGATTGTAGCCTGCATGGCAACCTGATTGCTCATGAGGGTTTGATGGAGGTTAATGTACTCCTCTTTTTGCTCGGAGAGAGCCTGTCTACACGTACTTTCGAAGGAGGCAAGAGACTAACAATCTTTGAATACACTTAAAAACTGCATGCTTCGCCCTTCCCCAGCTTTCCCGTTAGCGGAGATGACCTGGTTTTTATTGTTGTGATGACTTCCTATTTCGAGAAATAAATGGTTTCGAGTAATTTTCGAGTAATAATGGTTTTTGTTCTTTCAAAATATACGCCTCCACGTTCCTTTAACTTTGGAGTGAGCCTGTCGAATAATCAGCGGTTCCATAAGAACTTGTAAGTTGATGGAATAGTCACGAGTTTGTAAACTTCACCTCTGACCCTTCGCATGTGTTTAAGCTTTCCAATTGGTGTCAGTTATTACAACCCTTTTATACGTCACATTTTTAAAGGAAAACGCGACCGCACAGCTATAATTATGGCTTCTTAAATTTAGTGACTCCAAGGGCCATCATATGAAGTATTATATGTTTGTGCAATGCGGAGGTAATTTTCTAAGGTGCCGTTAGGGAGAGGGGGGGAGACGGCGCTCTGATGAGAATTGGCCCCCTCTCATGTGGGACCCTGCGCACGCGTATGAATGTCAGTGTTTCCGCACAGCGCTCAATATTACGCTGATCATTTACAAATATGCTGATCAACGTAAGCACGTCCGCAAGGCTTTTTTTTTACGCGTGCATTTATCACAAAAAAAGCGATATAAACTTATTGCAGTAAGCTGAGGGTTATACGTCTCTGGGGTATACCATGCCCCTTGCCTCTTCCTCTCATTTTCTTCCTAAGCCGGAAGTTGCGCTGCTTAAACGGCTCTTCAATTGGCTAGTCGCTCAGGCCACTTCCTGGCGACGAACAATGTTTTATGACGAACCAGCAACGAGCGAAGCGATGAGCGATTTCCTCCGTGGTGAAAAGTTATTCGTCACTCGTCGCATCGCTCCCCGTTTCGCTTACAAAATCGCTCCTACAGACGAGGAACTTGAGAATCGGTGACGGCGAGCACGGGCGGTAGCTTGCTGATAACATTTTGCTTTGGACAACTACCACTGTCTGGACAACTACCACTGTTCAGTCAGCCATGATTTGCTTGAGAATGACACAAAATTCTCTCCGCTACCCTTCCGCTCAAATAAAAGATATCACTAGTACGATTGCTACTACTTGAGATCACGTCATTGATTCGCTGCACACTATAACGCCCTTGATATGCCTTTGATGTTTTGTATTTATTGATTGCCCTACATTTAGCCCTACCAGAGTCCTTCAATGCTGTACTTGAAGGACTCTGGCCCTACATAGGCTGAAGCAGGGACGAAGAGAGCAGGGAATGTACTATTATGGGCAATATGAAAGGGAACACAGGAACCCGTGGCAAACAGCTTGGAAAGAGACTCGGAGCGATACGCGGATGGCGGTGTGAAAAACAAAGGGGGAAACGCGGGCGCTCTTCCACTAACTGCTGGCACTCCCACCGCGCTCGCATTTCTACAAAGCAGCAGCTACGTCATTTCGTCGATAATATGGCATCGTCGGACAGCCGATAAGACGCACGGCGGGAATGGGGACAGTTGTTAGAACAGCGTCCCTCTGACCACTTTGTTTCCGACGGCGGCCGCTGCGTATCACTCATAGCTGGGTCTGAGGGTGTTTTCTGCGCGTTCCTGTGTTCCCTTTCATATTGCTCGTAATAGTACGTTTTAGGATTGATGAAAGTGGTGTGAATAATTTGGCGGTTTACGCGATGAAGGTATATCTCGGCTATAAGATGAACAGTATAGTGGAGAACAGAGGACTAATTTTTACCAGCTGGGGATCTTTAACATGCTTTGTATAAAACTGGATCGGAGAGAGAGAGAGAGAGAGAGAGAGAGAGAGAGAGAGAGAGAGAGAGAGAGAGAGAGAGAGAGAGAGAGAGAGAGAGAGAGAGAGAGAGAGAGAGAGAGAGAGAGAGAGAGAGAGAGAGAGAGAGAGAGGACTTCAATGAGAGAAGTTTCAAGTGAGCTTATTTGTACCAGAGGCCTTCAGTTCAGTTCACTTCAGTTCAGTTCAGTTTAGTTGAGTTTATTGTAACCAATAACAAAGGTACAGTGCATGGTGATTGATAATACAAAAAGAGGTCCCGAGGTGTGGCACTGCGGTGGGACCTCTTGTAAATAAACAGTAAAATAGTACGTAGATGTAATCGCATCAGAAAGAACTTAGAAAAGAATTATTGCGAAGATTATTGCAACATTACACAAAACTAACACAGAATAATTTCTTTCACTAAAGAGCGCGCATGTTTCAGATATACAATAAAGTGCAAAGACAAAAGGGGCAAAAGACAAGTAATGAGAAAAGAGAAAAAAAAGAAAACTAAGCAGAAACAGAAGAAAAAAGACGTGCGAACTAAACAACTGAAAGTTGGGGGTCTTGGAGGATAAATTTAAGAATTGATTGTTTGTAAGATGGGAGACTTAAGGTATTTTATTATTAATAGGCAAGTCGTTCCATAATTTAATGGCGGCTAATCCAACCGACTGTTTACCATAGTTTGTTCTGACCTTTGGAAGTATAAAATTATGTTGTAATGCAAACCGAGTTATGTTATGATTAGTCAAATCAGTTCTACCAATTATAAAAAGCACACTCTTATCAGTAAAAAGTGTATGGGCGGCCATTCCAAGATTATATAAAATAAGTTTATCCAGCGGGAGTAAATCCAGGTGTTGATATAAGGAAGTAACATACGAGTTGAAAGAGCTAAACGTCATGATTCGAATGGCATGGTTTTGAATGCGCTTCAAAGGAACTAAATGAATATCGTAAGTTAAGCCCCAGGATGAAATGCAATAGTTTATATGGCTGTAAATAAACACATAGTAAAGAGTTAGAAGCGTAGGCAGGCGGAAATAATTTCTTGCCTTAATTAATACTCTGATTCCGTAAGCCATCTTCTTTTTTAAAAAGTTTACGTGGTTAATAAATTTTAAGGAGCTGTCAAGTTCAACCCCCAAAAATGAGCATTGATCAGCCGGTGGAATGCATCAGAGTTAATGTAAACAGGAGCAATAGAAGTTAGTCTTCCAACGAGATGAAAATACCACAAATCTAGGTTTGGAAGGGTTGATTGATAGACCGTTGCTCTGAGACCATGACCAAATATTACTAATATCGACGCTGAGGTTAGTAGTAAGAACATCAATGGATGAGTGTGACGCGTAGATGGTGGTATCGTCAGCGTAGAGTAGGCAATTAGACAATTTGAGGCAGGTAGGAAGGTCACTAATGTATAATAAAAATAAAAGAGGGCCGAGAATGGAACCTTGCGGAACGCCTATGTTTGTGGTTTTAGTGTCTGAGAGTGTACCAGATATATTAATAATTTGTTCACGATTAAATAAGAATGCCGCGGCGGCCCGTTAACACCGTATAAGGAGAGTTTCGAAAACAAGATGTCATGATTAATGGTGTCAAATGCTTTGGAGAAATCGATGAAAATGCCCCCCAAAAACTTGCCATGGTCAATTTCGAGTTTAATATAATCTGTAAGAGCTATCATGGCAAGGTTAGTAGATCAACCACGCCTAAAACCGAATTGCCTAGACGTTAGCAGATCAAATTTATTTAGATATGATGAGAGGCGTTTTTCTATAATTTTTTCAATGACCTTGCTGAAAAATGGTAGAATTGAAATCGGGCAGTAGTTATTCATTATTGCCTTATCGCCTTTTTTGAAAACAGGAATTATCAAGCTTTTTTTTTAGTTCACGGGGAAATACTCCAGATTTGAAAATCAGGTTAACTCCATGGGTGAAGATATCACTTACGGCGTCTACGTTCTCTTTGATGCAAGTGGCATGAATTGTATCGTGTCCGGGGCTGGTATTTTTAAGATTAAGAATTGTTGCTCGTACTTCCATGGCTGTTGCCGGATACAAGAAGAAAGAATGCGAAGCGCGTGCAATGTTATTGACTATGTGCGTTGATGGTGATAAGGAAAAAGTTTCAGAAAAGAAAGCGCTGAAAGCATTTGCGATATCAGAGGGATTAGAACACGTTCTAGAACCATGGCGTATTTCGGTGATCTCAGTTTTGCACTGGCTGTTAAGAAAAGAATTTAATATACGCCACTGCTTAGCGGTGTTGTTACCAGTCTGCAAAAATTTTGTCTTCGTAGAAGTTCTTGGCCTTTTTCAGCAAGTTTGTTAGAAGGTTCAAATACTTTTTGTAGCGGGCTTTCAACTGAAGGTTGTATGGCTGCCTTTTTGTTTTGTGATATATATTATCTTTTTTTCTTAAACTCCTTAACAATCCTTGCGTAAGCCAAGGGTTCGCAGGAGAAAAGTTATTTTTTCTCTTCAACGTACAAGTGGTGCAAGATGCTATGAGCTCAGTGATAATATTAGAAAATTTACTGTAAGCTACCTTAGCATCTCTAGAGCCAATAACTGGAGACCAATCGGCCTTGTTAATGTGGTGAGTGAATTGTTGCCTGTTGAAAACAGATTTAAGGAATTGAGTGTTTTGGACACATTTTGTACGTTTAAAAAGAAGAGCTACAGGGTAATGATCCGTAATACTACAACGAACAATGAAAGCTTCCGGTGGGGACAGAACGTTACTAAGGGCACGATTAATTGCCGAGCCATTGTTATCGCTCACACAACGCGTAGGTAAATTAATGAGGGATTCAAACCCATGGCCCTGAAAACAACTGCAATATTCCATAAATTGTGACGACGCAAAATCTAAAAGGTTAATGTTTATATCTCCTAGTATAACAATGTTTTTGTTTTCACGAGTGATCAAGTGCAGTAGACCATCAAGAGCGGCACAAAACTCGGATACAGAGGTACTAGGCGATCTGTATACACTACCAAAGATTGTGTTTTACCCGTCAGTTTCGAAGGCTGAGGGATCAACTTCCACCCAAACAGATTCGCAATTAGCAGTGTTTAGTGAAAGATCTAATCTACGAATGTAGGAGATGCCTTTTTTTACAAAAATGGCAGACCCACCATGGGTAGACGCGGCACGATTGCAAAACTCAGCAGAATAAGAGGGAAAAGTATCCTTAACGAATTCTTAAAGTATAAGAGGGAAAAGTTCAAGTCTTTCAAGTGAGCTTATTTGTACTTCTTTATTAAACGGGCTCATGAACTGAAACCCTTCCTGTTCCACCGAGGTATAACGGGTACAGGTCTTCAGTCCAAGTCTTTGCTGTCCAACCTCGCCGTCAACTGTTGAATGGAGGTAGTAACCCTCGCATTTGCTGGCACTCGCATACCTGATGGTATAGGGTGCCGAGTGATAAACAGTAGTGGCAGGTGGCTCTATACTCCGTTGAATATATGGCATGGAGGAGGGTGCGGTTCGTTTGGAGTCGTCTGAAAGCGGTGGCTTCATATGTTGGGAGTTTTTACAAAAAGGCCATAAAAGAACACGACAGAAACTTTTTCAGATTCTTTATGTTTGAGCTGTGGGTTCATTCCACTCCTGGAAGCCTTGTTGCCACAACCTACATAGTTCTTTTAGATGTCGTTGCCGTAAGGAGTTGTAGCGATGACTTGCCAGGAGCAGGCATGCGGCGAACTCTGAAATGTCTCATCCGTCGCAGTCTTTCAGGATGCGACCCGGATGCGACGGATTCGACATGTCGGACGCTCTTTTGAGCAGTTTGCCCATAAAAATTGGAGAGCGCAAGACCTGCGCTTAGGCTTGTCTTACGAGGACCTGAGTGAGTCATGGGAGCTTGTGCGCCAACGTTCAATGAGGGTTGTTAGGGTCGGCTATCTTTGTTGTTTGCCGTGAACTCGTAGTTGGCGCAATTCTATAAAAACAGGTTGTTGTTCCCGATACGAGAGGGCTGCGGCTGCACGATGGCGGCAGTGCGGTAAGATCTGCACATATTTGAGCTAATCCGAAGCTCGAGTACACGCAAAACAAATCTGTAGCGCGGTTTGTTACGACGTATTCCATTGCCCAGTTTGTGCGCTCATGACCAAAGGCATATTAAAGCCAACAAAGTTTTTCATACGCGGTTACTTTAAAGTTAATAGTAAGAATAACGTATTACGCATATCAAACGGAGAACGACTGAGATAGCTGCGCACGAAGACTCACGCTAAAGGTAATGGGAGCAATCCCTTCGTATATTAGTGATACAGAACGTTCGACACAGCCCTACCCCGCGTGTATACAAGTTTCTTAACGTCGGCTCTTTCCTGCGCTATAGTGAGTCGTGATTGCTCGGATGCGGACCAGCACTCCTCTGCAAGCCATAAAATATCATGAATCCCTCCCAATAAACATCTTAGGTCGATTAGCACTTCCCAGGCATCAAGAAAGCCCACAAAGCACCTCTCTTTGATCAGTAGACTGGGCCTGTCGTGGCAGAAACTGAAAGCAGTCAGTAAATAAAATCTATTCGACGTGGCTCGCGCAAATTTTCGCTGATACGTCAATCTGTTGCCCAGCTCGTCGTCGCATACAAAACCATGATGGAGCAATTGAATTTTCTGCTCAGAAATTGCAGAATGCGAAATTTTTGGCCCATAATATTCCCATTAATTGTTCATATATCCCGTTTGTATGCGTGTTTGGCCAGCCACTGTTTTCGGGTACCGTCATGTAAGAAGTGACCTTCTTACGGTTTCACGCACGGAGCACACTGGCTGTTTTGGCGCAGCTTCGCGTCCATTGCGCGCTGCATTCGCATGGCTTGATTAACTAGTTCGACAGCACCTTCAGGGTAACCCGCACTCGACGGAATGAAGTGATTGAACGGCAAACATACGTTAAAGATTCGTTTGAAGGGCGGGAAAACAAAATGCACATACCACATACAGACATATGGCCGCTAGAGAAACGCTACCTTTTGCGCACTGCTTGCCACCAATGGGACTCTGTTTTCTAAATTGGTGAATACCAATTAGGTTGTGTTTTAGAAGGTATCACAAAAGGCGAAAGTAGCAAGTGGTTTTGATAAATAGCAATTATAAAAGTTCCCTCAGTTTTCTCGCAATTCTCAAACTTACCAAACTAACTACTTTGAATCGGTATAAATGGGAATCACTAAGCTCACATGCCGAATTGTTTCGGCGTCTGCGCCTGTGTCGCGCGGTGGTGTAGCCCCGAGCTAGCACATGAGGATGGCTAAGTTCCGCTGTCTCACCCTTCGAAAGACGCTCCTCTGCGTTTTCTTTCTCCCGACTCACGGCCGGGCTACAGCGGCGGCGTCCGCCGCTCTAGCCTGGCCGTGGCCGACCCTGCTGCTTAGGGTGCCTTGATTGATGCGTACGGCGGCGCTGGCATCGAGGCACCATACGGCTGCTGCGTTCGGGACTCCGCCCCCCGCGAATTCCAGGTAACGGCTGGCAGAATCGCTGGTTTCACTCTTTGTAGAGCCACGTGTACGTGATGTCGCATGGGCAATTGTTGTGGGTGTCGTTTAAAGCTTCGCTTTCCAACCACCTTCACAGGTGGATTGGAGCCAATTTTAACAAATTATATTAGCGATTCATACATGAAATACGGTGTGCGAATTACTGTGCACGTTAAATTTGACATTTTGTGACGTTTCAGCGTATACATGATTAAAACAGTTATAATAAGGAGGTATAAATAAGTGCACAAAACAAAGGTAGTGAATTTGTTTGCTTTATTGGCACAAGTCCGGACGGCTTCCATAACCATGTGGATAGCACAGCTTAGGAAATTTGGCGTAGCATTTTAATTCGTTCGGTCTTTTCACAGTTTTTCTGCCACGCCTGTTTTCATCTAACTTGCCCCAAACCTCGCATTCTGAAACAAAGATAAAACAGAACATGTCGCGAGAACTAATGATAATAACTGAAGAGCTGTGTTTTACGTTGATTTACTTTGAACGCCTGCAGCTCGTTAAAACTGCCATTTTTTTGCTCTTTCACGGGTCACGCATGTGTTGCATATTGATTAGACCTATATTTGCGCAAAGTGCAGATTTTTATTGCTTAAATGAATATTGTCTAATGTATGCAAGCGTATATAGTAAACTTTGAGCTGTCAGGCACGAGACAATGCAAGTACATTTAATTAGCTCGGTCGTCATAGGTGAACATGGCTTTGCCACTTTCATTTGAATGTCTCTTTGAGCAAAGTTCTGCGGTGAAATTTTTCGAAGCACATTTTCGTTTTTTCCCTTTTGCATCCAGTTTTTCCGAGCAGCAGAATCGCGAAACTCCCATTTCCGTGAGCAATTAATTAACGCACCAGTACTTCCTAACTATAGAAAAAAAAACATTACACAGAATTAACTCCTGGCATAGCTTGCGCAACAAAGATGATGCGATGCTGTACTTACGCCTCCCTGTTGTTCGGTTTTTGTTTGTCCGTAGGTCACTTGTCTCGACCTCGGAAAGAATATAGCAACTTTCCCAGGCTGCATACAGCACCTCGTAGGTCACACCTAGCAAATTCCGAGAGAACCATACAAATTAAGGCAGTCTAAAAAGAGTGTAAAAATGGCCGCCTATAAAAACCTACGCACATTTTCATTGGCATTCATCGCTTAGATGCCACCCGAAGTATAGTTGTATCTTCACAAAAACGTTAATTTTAATTCACAGAAAATGAACGCTCTAAACTTTAATAAGTACGGTTTCTAATGTGGTGCCTTACCTAAAAAATAATCGCTCGATAGGCAATTACTGTACACTAATAAAATATTGGAAAGTACCTTTAGCAACATCTTCGCCATTGTGACAATTACAGCAACTTTTCGTCGGCAGTATTTCCCACTGACTTCAATGTTTCAAAATAATTTCTATATTTCGGGAATGGATGGATGGAATAAACTTTATTTGAGACGAGCTTTAGGTGCTGATGTTAGGGGCACCTGCCCTGTGGGCGGTCTTCTTTAGTCAGGAAAACCCAGCTCCTCGCTGGTTGCTCTTGCTCTTCGTACCAGGTCTCGCTGGTCGGAGAGGTTTGAGCTGGTCAGCCGGGCCGCACACTGCTCGTAGGGGGGTTTGGGGTTTGGGGGGAGGCTAGGGGTTTGTGAGCACTCCCATACCATATGGTATAGTGTGCTGGGCTGGGTGCAGAATTTGCAGGTTCCGGGATAGAGGGTGGGGTGGATTGCGTGTAGAATGGTGCCATGCGGGTATGAGTTTGTAATTCGCGCAGAGTGGTTGCTTCGGTGCGGGTCAGTTCGGAGTGAGGTGCAGGGAATCTTCTGCGCTCGTGGCGGCAGTGAGCCAAGATGTCTGTGTAGTTTAAGAGCGGCTCAGGTCTTGGAGCGTTGCCCTCTTGAGAAATGGCCCGGAGTGTATGTGCGCGGTCCGCGGCGTGCGCCGCTTCATTTCCCTCGAGAGACTCGTGTCCGGGGGTCCAGGCAAGTTGTATTTGCGGTAGCGTCTTCGCAGATCGTAGGATGTTAAGCGCGGAGGGACATATTCGGCCAATAGTGTAGTTTCTGCATGCTGCTTGGGAATCTGTAATTATCGTGAGGAATTCCTCTTCATTCTGGTGGGGGCAGTAGTTGCGGCCAGTGCGATGGCTAGTTCTTCAGCAGTTTCTCTGCTTGTAGTGCCAATCGTTGCTGCTGTTAGTTCTGTTACATGGTGGTCAATTACACTGATTGCATGAGCCGGTTTGTGCGGCTACGGGGAGGCGTCGCTATACCGGGTGTCAGGTTGCCCAGCATACTTATTTTGGAGGGCTCTGACGCGGGCGGCGCGTCGTGCTTGGTTGTAGAGGGGATTCATGTTCCGTGGTATTGGAGCGACTCTGATGGTTTTCCGGATGTTGAGAGGGATGCGCTGTTTTTGGTCCTGTGGTGGCGGTACCATGTATCCCAAGCGGGCGAGGGTAGTGAGTCCAGTTTTGGTGAGTTTGAGGCGTGACAGCTGGGCGACATTGTGGGCTTCTTGTAATTCTTCCCATGTGTTGTGAAGTCCAAGTTGGAGTAATTTGTGTGGCCGTTTTCGGGGATAGACCCAGTGCAGTTTTGTAGGCTTGCCTAATAATAATGTTTAGCTTCTCTTTTTCAGCATTTTTTAGGGCTAGGTATGGCGCACCATGAGTCATTCGACTAATCATGATCGCTTGGATTATGCGCGTGGTGTCAGCTTCTTTGAGGCCGTATCGGCGATGAGAGACCCGCCGGATGATGCTGACCAACTGATTCAGAGTTTGTTGTAGATGAAGAATGGTGTGAGAGCCGGAGCGGTCCTTCGGGATGTTGAGGCCTAGAATTCGGAGGTGAGATACTTTAGGTACAGGTTGGCCATTTATGTGCAGGTCAGGATCCGGGATTGCTTGTTCCTGGTTTTGTCGAGTTCTTTTACATAGCGTGAGGAGTGCGGATTTTTCAGGGGCGCATTCTAAACCACGAGACTGCAAGTATCGTTGGGCAATCTGTATTGCTTCTTGGAGAGCGTCTTGTTGGGTGCATGTGAAGCCCATGGGGGTCCACATAGTCAGGTCATCCGCGTATATTGCATGCTTGAGGTTTGGGATGCGTTGAAGGAGAGGTGACAGATCCTTCATGGCAATGTTGAATAATAGGGGGGATATGACTGAGCCCTGTGGGGTTCCCTTTGGTATTGTTGAGAAAGTGGGGGAGCGAAGGTGTCCGATGCCTATTGTTGCAGTGCGGTCATTGAGGAAAGAGGATACGTAGTCGTACGTCCGTTGGCCATAGTTTGTTAAAGCCAGGCCAGCGTAGAGAGCGTCGTGGGAGATGTTGTAGAAAGCTCCCTTGACGTCTAAAGCCAATATGGATTTCTTGCTTTGATTGCTGAGGTTGTCTATGATGTCTTCTTTTAGTTGGAGTAAGATGTCCTGTGTTGATAGGTGTGGTCGGAAGCCGTACATCGTGTCGGGGAAGTAGTCATTCTCTTCTATGTGTGAAAGTAGTCGGTTGTGAACTAGATGCTCAAAAACCTTTCCGATGCAAGAAGTTAGTGGTATTGGGCGAAGGCTTTTGGGGGTGAGTGGCTTGCATGGTTTTGGAATTAGCGTAATGTCGGCATGTTTCCATTGTGGGGGTAGGGTGGTGGCTATCCAGTGTTCGTTGATATAGTTGAGGAGGTTTTCCAGGGCTATGTAATCCAGGTTGCGAAGTAATTAGTTACGTATCTGGTCTCTTCCTGGGGTGGTGTTGCGGGTAAGTTTCCTGATCACCGCTTTGATCTCAGCCATTGTAAAGGGTTCGTCCATGGCAGGATTGGCTTGACCAGTGTACGGCGGGGCCTTGTAAGTCTTGGGGGAGGTGGTCGGCTTTAATTCAATATGGTTTCGGAGTTCGTTGAGCAGGTCGTCTTCTGTTCCCTGGTAGTTGTGCATAAACCGTTGAAGCTGGTGTGCTGTGGCTTGCTTGGACGTACCAGTCCCCATAAGGGAGCGTAGCAGATGCCATGTGCGCCGAGTCCCCAGTGTTCCTTGCAATTTATCGCATAATTGTGTCCAGTTTTGCTGGCTGAGCCGTTGCGCGTATGCTGCAGCTTCTGCGGTTAGCTTTGCGATGCGAATCTTTAGACTGCGGTTAGTGCGGTGTTTTTTCCATCTTTAGCGTAAGCCGCGGCAGGCGTCCCATAGGTGGAGAAGATGCGCGTCCACTGCGGGGCGATCTTCAGTCAGAGTCAATTTTTTGGTGTGTTTCTGGGCCGATTCGAGTAGTTTGGAGGTCCATTCTTCTATGTTGGTGATGGGGTCTAAAGGTGTTGCCTCACGGATGCTCTTCCGATTAGTGAGACGGGCTGTTCCAATTTTACACTTCTGGTTCGGATTATATGGTAGTTGAAGTTGGATGATATAGTGGTCGCTACCCAGTGTCTCGTCGAGCCTTGTCCATGTAGCTTCTTTGATGTTATGCGTGAGCTTCAAGTCTGGGGTCGCGTCCCGTGATATACTGTTACCGATGCGGGTAGTAACTTCAGGGGTATTGCAAAGATGCAGCTGGTTTTGTTGTATTGCATCGTACAGGGAGGTGCCTTTTTTATTGGAGCGGATATAGCACCACGTAGTATGGTGGGCGTTGAAGTCTCCCATGATTAATTATGTATGGCCTTTTGTTCTTTGTCGGATGATTCTGACTAGTTGGTGAATTCCGGGTAGGGCGTGATCAGGGGTACTGTATATATTTAGCACAAATAGGCTGGTTTGCTGTTTGCGTGGTGGTATGACTTCTACGAAGGTATAGTTCAGTTGCGTGGGTGCAGTGAGTTGTTGAGCTGTCAGGGTGGATTTAACCAGGATGGCTGTGCGAGATGTCGGATCAGATACAAATGTTGTGTATCCACTGAAGGATATATTTTCAGTGCCCGTTTTTTGTAGCGCGATGAGGTCCGGTGCATGTTGGCCCGCAAAAAGAATGAGGGATTGTTTCTTGCCACGTAGTGAGCGACAGTTCCATTGGCAGATAGTCAGGGATTTACGCAGTGTCGGGGTCTGTGTACTAGGAGCGGTCGTTGTTATTAGGAAAGTGTATTAGTGATGGTCGGAGGGGTGTCTTTTTTTGGGTTTCTTGTGCTGCGTCTGCTTTTGCCAATCTTCTTCCAGGGCAGCAACCCGGGTATCCAATGAGCTGATGGGTTGGCCAGTTGGCGAAATTGGTCTTTATTTGCTCGCACGTGCCTACGAGAAGTCGTTCCAGTCGAGTTTCATTGGCTGTGAGTCGAGCGTCTGTAGTGTCCGCCGGAGAAGGGAGTTCTGGATTTGACTCAGGGCGTGGGGCAGTGGCCAGGATCGGTTGTTGTGCATTTTGATTCGGTAAAATATTTGCCATCTGGGTTGCAAGTTGATCCATTTGCTTTTTCATGTCGGCGAGTTGTTGTAGTTTGGAATTCTGTTGTCTGAGCTGCGTGTTTTCGTGCTGCAATTCTTGGAGGCGGGGGTCGGGGGGTGGTTGGATGGGGGTTCTGTTAGGAAGGGGGGGGGGAATTGGGTTTGAGCAGTGGGCGGGGATTTAAAGAGGCTTTACCAGCTCACCTGCGGTTCCCGTGCTGGTCCTGATGGTGTGGTGGCTGGTCTTCGGGTGGTCTGCGGGATCTGGTGCTGCTGGCTCAATTGAGCAGTGCACTGCGGGGTCTTCGAAGGCGGTGGGGAGGGCTTGAACCTTTTCTTGCAGGCTTTGTCCGCGGTAGGATGATCCAGGCCGCACAGCAGGCATTTGGGAGTGCATTCGTGGCCGGGTGTCGGTGTGCGCGCGTTGCACTTCACGCGCACGTTTTTGTCAGGTTCGGGGCACACGTCCCGGTGGTGTCCCAGCTCACCACACCGGGAGCAGTGTTGCACTGTTTGACGGTAGGGACGGCATCGGTAAAGTGTTCCGTAGGCTTTCACGTAAAAAGGGACGTGCTTGCCTTCGAAAGTGATCAGTGCCGAAGTTGTCGTGCCGACAGTAAGGTGATGAATTGGGCTAGTTGGTTCTGCATGTTTGAAAACTGCGCTTGAGGTTACTAAGGACACACTTGAAAGGAATACAAACGGACGACGTGGACAGCACGAGTGGACAGTTTGCGCTCGTGCTGTCCACGTCGTCCGTTTGTATTCCTTTCAAGTGTGTCCTTAGTAACCTCAAGCGCAGTTTTCAAACATTGTCTTGCCGAGCATTCTTGCGTCGATGATGGAGGCGCCATTGATGCCAGTTGGAGCAAATATATGTGGCAGTTGCGCTGTGGTAGTGTCCTGGTCAAGGCCATGAATGACACCGCGGACCGTATCCGGGAAGGGTTTCAAGTATGGTTGCCGTTCGTATGTTGTTGCTCCTAGGTGCACGAGCATGGTGCTGCTTAGAGCTCGAGCGCAGCGTTCGTCGGGAATGCTTGCGATGATGAGGTTCTGAATTGGTTGGGATTGGACCGTCACGTGCACGTTGAAGATTTGTTCTGGTATTCCGCTAGTCAGTTGTAAGCCTTGGGCTATTTGGCGGTCAGTCCATGCAGATATTCAGAGGCCCGTACGAGGTCAGAAGATTACCTTGTAGTCGGCGTCGGGTAATTGGGGCGCCAAATCGCTGCGGCTGGTCGGTTGACGTGGCGTTCGCGGCGGGCGTGTGGTTTGTGCAGTGGCAGTTTCCTGGGTGATTTTTCTGTCAAGCATAATCTGCCAGAGGACAGGTTTCGGCAGAGTGCGGCCGCCGAGGGCATTGTACTCCATGTACAATGTTGCTTGGTGAGGCATGGTGAGGCGGGGCTTCGGCGCTGGGGCGCCGGCGAGGCCAACCCCGTTAGGGTTAGCAGCGTCACCGGCGTGGTCCAGCCTTTTAGGGGTCGCTGTGTCCAAAAGACGGGGTTGTCGGGGCCACGGGGGGTGCGACGTGAAGCTCTCGTCGTTAGGAGTTCAGTGACACTATTTGCAGGTCGCTGTGGTCAACAGGTCAGCGAAAATCGGCCGTGGAAGCGCAGCCCATGTGAGGTGCGTGTTCACTGTTCGGCCCCCAGCGGAGGTCCATATTTCGGGAAGGAAAAAAACTACAAACCTGACCTATCTTCTTATAGCGCTATTGTTACTGCTGTGCAACGTTTCTGAAAAGCTTTTTGTTTATTGCTTATTTTTTTTTACCTGAACATATATCTCTTAAAGGCCAACTGCAAGGAAATTTCGTCTAGGTCAAATTTATTTAGAATGTTCATTAAATACCATCTGTGGCATGACTGGCAGCCCGGTGAAATAACTTGTTACTCATTTAGAAGCGTTTCAAATAGCTCCTTAGACGACGCCGCATCTCCCGGTGGACCGCTTATACGGCCACAAAACGGAAGTGACACTCCGGCTGGCCAAATGCTTGGTCCGGCTTCCAGCCGGGCAGACAGTCGAGCTCTGCTGGGCGCGCAAACTCGATGGAGCGCGTTTCTCCCAGCGCTGACGCTCGCGCGCAAGCGAAAACGTTGCGCGAAGGCTTGCTCCAATGTCTGCAGGCTGCAACGACACTTCACCCTCGCCAATGGCCGCTGACTTCGCGATGTTGGTTTTGAAATCACTCATTTTAGATGCGAAGCAGCTTATGGTCGCGCCTGTTCCCTCCGCTGTTGTGCGGCTGCCGTTGTGCGGCGTCCACACCCCCACTGTGCATGCGCATCCTGCTCCCCCTCCTCTCCTCTCCTTGTCTCATCTCCTTTCCTCTCCGGCATTCCTCCTCTCCTCTCCGAAGCTCTTCTCCTCTCCGGGTTTGCGCAACGAATGGCAACACCTGCGGCTCCGCGCGCGATAATGCGAAGCAGCTTAAGCCCGTTTTCTTTTGAGTCCGACAAGTCGGATCCAACATGTCGGGTCCGACTTGTCGGTCCGACACGCGAGTTTGTGTCGGGCGGCCGTTTTCTTTTGCATTCGGGAGCCGGACGCCGCCAGCAGTGTCGGGCCAAACACGTCACTTGAATCGAATATTGTGATTGGTTCGTCCGACCTTATAGTACTTTTTGTTTACGCTCAAACAGCTATTGTGGTAATTTGAGAAAATTTGAGTTTATTTCCCTCAGCATGGCGCATATGTTGATCTCGCTAGACTTAATCAGCCAGCAGCCGTAACGTTTATGTAGACGCAAGCGCAATGGAGAGCTTCCTATAAACCGGTGCATGCCCGGCGATGCTGCAGCTTGGCTCGGGTTATGAAGCGGCGACGGCGCAATATATATTCTTCCCGTTTTTCCGAATATCATGCGGCAAGACTGTTCTTTGAAGCATAACCGCTCTCCCAGCGATGTAACATTCGTCCACGTACGTAGCAGCGCTCTATGATTACGCAGAAACAAGCTCTCGATAGTTCAGCGCATGCATCGCATTCTGATACGGTGCGCACGGGCTGTCTATTTGCGTCGTTGCGGCAAATGTTAGCGCTTCTTTCGTCAACTGCAATGAATGCTGGTATTTTAAATTCTGCGACGCAGGGTACAAAATTTTGGTATGGGAATATCGGCAGCATAGTTGTTACCTTAACATCATGTCCGCATCTCTTATTTACGTACTCATTTTGCGATTACTCGCCTGTGGAACTACGGCAGCCAGCGATCGCATTTAGTCACTCGCAAAAACCGGAATAGTTCCACCGACCCGCGCCGCGGTGTTTTCTTTTCTTAGTTTTTTTTTTAATGGCGATGCCGGCTTTGATCTTTGTGTTCTACAACGAGATTACCTTTTCTGGACGACTGTACGAAGGCTCCCATCCAGGTCAACAGTTTTACTTAGTAAATAACTTCCACAGAAAACACAGCTAGGCACATTTAACGCTTTGCTGCATGTTTCAAGTACATTTGTTTACAGTTAATTATGCTGATTCCGACACTACAGATTTTGTTTGCAAATTAGCACAGGGTTAGAACCTGGTCCGGGGTTTGTAAAAACAGGCGTCCATACACGTCTGCATATGGTGGCCATATACCAGAACGCATGAGCGATTCATACAGCAGAATGGAAGTTTTTTTTTTTTTTTTAATCCCTCACTGGAGCAGGCCAGTCCCACCACCTGCACTTACTGGGGGGTAACAGCCGTCTGGCCAAATTAATTTCAAAAAATTAATTCACATACTGCCTCCCCCCCCCCCCCCCCCCCGCTCCTTTCTTGCAGCCTGGGTTACTGCTTGTTCATCGGATTGGAGTGACTAGCTGACATTTTCCTCCTACTTCTAATGGTCCCCATGGTAGTGCCCTTGGTCTTTCCTTTAAATTTTCTGTAATGAATTATTTCCATTGTAAATGAGACTAGACAGATTTCGCTATATATTGGCAATTTCACTATTTCTTATAATATCCCCTCCTGGAGTCATGTGTGGGCTACGGGGTTAAAACCGGATGACTGCAGTCTCCCTTCATATCGTCAACAAAAAGAATCCACTCACACTTTTTTACCCTTTTTCAGGAAAACTTGCCCGAAGCTCAGAAATGTACTCGTCTAGCTAGCTATTGTATAAACTAGCATCTTGAGCTGAAGTCATATAAAAAACAATCTTTCCTCATCTTGTCGTGAAGTCGGTTTAATAAAGCATAAACTCACCAATACTCCAGCAAAAGTTAGATTATTTTTGTACCCTACTTTAATTTGATAGAAACTTCAGTATGCCTGCACAGTCTCAGACCCCTATAGAGGAAATAATATCGAATTGGTTGAAAAGGCTCTAAGAAAGGCTGTTGACTTTATTTATTCTAAATATAATCGCACAAATTCTCTTTGTGAGATCATGTAAGCTTATGGGATTCGAACATTAGTCAAGGAGAAAGTTTTTGCATCTTACGTTTCTTCACTGTTCAGAATTCTAACTATGGTCGCACGGATTCTCTTAATGAGCTCATGCAAACTGGTGCGATTGAAGCACTAGGGAAAAAAGAAGTCTCAATGCCGTAAATTTTTTGTCGTTGTTTTGCTACAAACTTGGCCTAGATACAAGACCACGACATACTTCAAAATAATATTCATCATTACCATTTTCACTCTTTCACCCGTTATACACACCGGTTGAAATTTTTTTTTTCCCACATGTATTATCGACTGGAAAAATACACCTGAACATATGTCTTGATTAATTTGAATAAATAGAAGCAAATGTTTAGTTTATTTTAACCTTTTGTTCTTTCTCATTGCTGCCACGTGTAGTATCCTGAACTGCTGGTACCTCTGATCTTGTTCACACCTTTATGCCCCTCCTTCTTGGGCCTCTGGTTCGCAGTATGCACTTCAATAAAAATTTAAAAAATTAGTGACAAGGGCAGCTCGAGGTGCTGAAGAAAAATTGGCCCCACACTAATTGCAGAAGACTCACGGCAGAACACGACGTGTATACCCCACACAAAATAAAACTCGCCGATCAAATTTTATTTCAAAACAAGACAGTTATGCACAAAAACAGATAGGCCCCAGAGATTTATAGATACATTAATTAATAAGCCTTAGTTATAAACAAAGCTGGCTACGTTTTGTTAAGAGCAGTGATGCCTCAATGAGTTATCAAGATCTAGTTCATTTCCGTAATTTCCACTTATAACGCGGTCTTCTGTTTTGAAATGAAGCCTTTTTCGGCCAAAGTTAGGCAAGTAAAGGCACAGCAAAAAGAGTTCCTTTGTTTAATGCTACCAAATGTACTAAGTATTACAGACTTGAAACACACAAGGTTAAGTGAACAACACTACATACAACAATAAGTTAAGTTTATGCAGACTTGGAAAAAAAAAAGATCAGCACTAGATGACGCTAAACTGCAGCACGGTTTATTGACATTTCATCGATAGGCACACAACTCGTAATGATCAAGTAGTCCCATGCATGTTGAACCCTTTCATTTTGCACGATTCATATTTTTCTTCTCCTGGGTTCCTTAAATATAAATTGATACTTGAGCATCATCACATACACTATGTTCTTGCAATCAGTAAAAAATCTATGCACTCAACACCAATACAATGGCTTAGAGAGAGAGAGAATAACTTTAATGGAGACCAGCGATGTTAGCCGAGCCGTCGGGCTGGCTTGCTACACTAAATGAGACAAGAAAAACAAAAAGAAAAAAAAAACAAACGTGAAGACGAAAAGATGTCATTTGATGCGGCCAAAATTTTCAATCACAAAACTCCAAAAGAGCTTTGATTGCACGTGCAGCCTGACTGGGACCCAACCATAAAGGCAAAAAGCAAAAATGCTCATGTCGAGATTTTGGCATATTTTAAAAATCTTCAGGAGGTCAAAATTAATCCAGAGTACTTTAATACGGCGCGCCTCATAGTCCAATTGTAGCTTTGGTGCATTAAACCCCATAATCAATCAAATCAATGTAACCAGTTGAGAGGTAGAAAACACAGTTCATTTGCAGCGCCTTGCTTTATCTTTTTGCAAAAACACGTGCCCGCTGCCAATAAAGCTGCAAGTTACTATAATGCCAATACCATCAAAGTACTCCTCATAAAATCAAACGCTCTTACAATCACAGCTAAAACAGTCAGCTTCCGACCGTTATAGTGCCCTTTTCCACTTCTCCCTACGCTTGGCGCCAGACAGAAGACAAAAGTGCTACACCCGTTCATTTGTGCTTCTGCACCTGGAATGGCAGGTCGACACACAGCCCAATCTAGGCATTCTCGAGCTCAGGACACCTGTCGGTTACTTTATGCACAAAGCGCAAGCACATGAGTTAGTGCAACAGGGATGGTGTAGTGGAAGAACCACGCAAGGCAGACCGAGGCCATTGCTGCATGAAATGGGGCTGAAAGCTGGAATTGCGCGGGAGCCTTCCAGATGATGATAGTGATGTTATACCCCTGTCACACGGGCACTTTCAATCACGATTGAAGTGAATCGCGATCGAGTTTTCGAGCGCGCTCGGCGTACTGCCTCTGCTACACGGCACGTTTCAATCGCGATTGACGGGTTGCGCTCGTGTTCGCCAGATGGCGCTAACCATGTAGTTGCGGCCGGCATCTGGTAACTTCGCGCGGTCGTAGGTATACGTAACTATGTAAATATTACCTCACGCTTATTTGGGTCAAGTTATTTGACACAATTTGTGGCGTTAGTTGAAGTTGTTACATTCTGTGCCATTACTCAGCGGGGACGAGAGTATCGCCGCTTTCGTTCGATCGCGCTTGGAAGCCTCGATCGCGCTTGAGAAACCAGGATTGAGTTCGAGCGGGATCGAGCTCGATCGCGATTGAAACTGCCGTGTAGCAGGTGTCCGATCCGGATTGAGCTCGATCCGGATCGACTCAATCGCGATTGAAAGTGCCCGTGTGACAGGGGTATTAGATAAATGATTTGGGAAATGAATACTGAAGACATTAGCTCCACAAATGGCGTTGCTTGCTGCGTCAGATAGGGTGAACACAGTAAATGAAAAAAAAAAAATGTGGAAAGAGTACGTAGAAACAATGAATAAGAGGGAGAATGAAATAAATCAGGAACATTTGAAAAAATGGCAGTAGTTGGATAACAGATCTCAGGATCTTAAGTTATAGAACGTCGACCAATCTAGAGCCTTTGTCCTAGCGCAGTGTCAGCATGACTGCTACAGTTCACGAAAGTGATTCAGTTCTGAAAAGTTTTTTCGTAGCAATCGCACAAGAGTTCTTTTCACTGTTTCGTGTTGGGTTGCATGCTGCGTGCAGTAGCACAAGAGATGACACATGTTCTCTTTCATAGAGTAAGGGCGTTCTGCATTATGCAGCCCGTCCAGTCTCTGCATAAGCGTTTTGGAAGAGGGTGTTCACTTTGTGGAGTGATTTTTTTAGTTTATTTTCTGATCTTCTGCTGTTGAATGAAGCTAGACCCTCAGGCAAGTGGACAAAAGGCTGAAAGTTGGTACACATAAAAACTGAGTGAAAGAAAAATGAGAAGTGAGCAAATGGTGTGTTAAAGCCAAGAAAACCTTGATGTCATTAGCGATGGTCTTGACCGCCACCGCCTTTGACACTTCTGAAACCTCTACCAGTTGGTATACAGTTGTTCATTTATTTTTAAGTGTGATAATATGACCGCGTGTTAAGCTTTTTTGCGCAACTTCAGCGCCATGCAAAAAGTCAACGAAAGAGGGCATGCCATGCAGTGAAGCTAGAAAATTTGAATGCCATGCGGCAAAGCCAACTTTTACTGCTCAATTATTCCCAAATTTTCAATACTCGAAAACATTCAGCACTTTGAATGATAAAAGTGCGCTGCAAATCGAATAGCAAACAGCATTCGCAAAGTGTTTGAAATTTCAGAAATTTCCACGCCTCTATTGTATTTTTCTGTGTTTGGCGGGACCATCAAACAAATGGATGGACATTAAAAGAAGGTGCTTCCTTGGAAGCCAATGTCACTATACCACTTGATAATGCACTTTCTAAACTCCCCAGAATTGTGTCAGGACTACCGACGCTGTGATCAGAAACTATGACCAGCTAGGGATAGCAAAACTTACGGACAGTACGAGTGAAGCTGATGCTGTTTACTACATGCTGCACTAGGCTGTTGCACGTTACTCTCCCAAGCTTCAGGTGGTTTTTGACACCTCATCGCACAGTAACTCACCGAAATATTTCAACAACTTTGAAAGTGGACTGAACCTGACCTCCGATTTAGTCAGTCTATCAGCGTATGCAATGGGCTTTCGAATGCGTGGTGGTGCTATTTGCTTAGCTGCACCGATGCCATCTGCACGGTTGCATTTTGCCGCATGGGCCGCGGCGTTCCTGATGTGAAATGTGGTTCGCAGTGTGGTGTTGGCAAGACCGTTCAAGTGGACAGCGTTTTTTTTCGAGCGATTTGTGGGTTTGTGAATGCCTTGTTACAAGTAGTAGTCAGCATTGTTTTTGCGTTGAAATTCCAGACTGCGCTGTGCACGCTTGCTACAACCGAAGATCCGAAGCAGGCCGCATGCAAAAGCAAGTGTGTCACTCTTTTTTTTTTTGCTGCTTCGGAGCCAAGGATAGAGCAGCGCTTGACGACAGTTCGCCTTCATGCGACGAATTTACAATGAAGTTATCGATAATGGGACTAATCAGTACTGAATCTGTTGCACCCGTTTCGTTTCAAGTGGAAACGACGGGCCTTGAAGCTCTCACCTCACACTTTGTCACATGCTTGAAACATTGCGCAGTGCTCTCTGCACCGCTGTCCGCACCTGTCTAACCGTTGGACAGGGGCTGATAACGTAGTCCGCCTTGCACTACCTCCATGTGATCCCCATGCATTGATTTTCTTATTTTTGGGTTGCTTCAAAGGACCGTGTCTCGAGTTAGGAAAATTTTCCCACCCAAAGCTGCAACAATATTTGATATGGTGACGGCGTGCAAGACGAGGCACTGGCTTTACCGAGCCACCCAGGCATGCTGCGCGCTTCTTGGGGAGTGCGAGAGATGGTGAGGTGCTCTGGCAACAGTGTTCTGGTGTGTTGAACGTATAACTGTCGTCTACCTAAGCTCCCAGTGACGGTGAGCAATTACGCAGAGGTTCTCGGTGGAAGCAATCGCGACATATGTATATAAAATTAGGTGCAGCCACGTCGACAAAGATTCGACCAATAGTTTTCAAGTGCTTTTTTTTTTATGTAGACGAGGTGGAAATTATAAGCAAAACAAGATTATGGAACACGCTTTGAATACTGCAAAAACAGCACAGAGACAAGCGATAAACCATACTGCTCTAGTTTGTCAATCCATAAGTCTTCATCTCTGCGCTGTTCTTGAAGTAGTCAAATTGTATAGCCAACGTCAAGCTTTAGTGCATAAGCACAGAACGCGCTTGGTCATTAAAGAGCACTCGAAGACTACAAAAGAGCTGGATGCCCACAATTACCTGAAAAAAGGTTGCATTTCATGTACACGTATTCACCTAAAAACACTGGAAGTAGACACAGTCGGGTTAGCCTCATTGATAAAGTATGCCGGCTACCTTAACTCATCGTGTTACAAGCATGTGCAAGGTATGAGGTGAAAGCTTTGACGGCCGTCGTCTCCACCTGAAATAAAATGGGCACGCCTGATTCGGTACTGATTAAACCCACCATCGATAGCTTCTTTGCGAATTCGTTGCATGAAGTCAGATAGTCTTCAAACACTGCTCTAGCTACCGCTTCAAAACAGAAAAAAAGCGAAACGCTTGCTTTTGTTGTGCGGCCTGCTTTCAGATCTGCGGTTGCGGAAGTGTGAACAGCACAGTCCGAAATTTCGAAACAAAAACAATGCTGACTACTCCTTGTGACAAGGCATTCGCAAACCCACGAATCACGCAGAAAAAAACACTGCCCACGCGAACGTTCTTACCAACACCACGCCGCAAACCACGTTTTGCATCAGGAAACATGCTGCCTGCACGGCAGAATGCAACTGTGGATATGGTGTCGGGGCCGTCGTGTAGGTAGCATTGCTGCACGGTCAAAAGCCCAGTGCATACACCCTATTGCTGAACTCCCGAAGACACCAAGTGGCGCAAGGGTCGGATATCAAACAAACATTTTTAAAGGTTGGCATAAAACCGGTGGACACAGATGCATTGCATTTCCTGTGGTTTCAAGCAATACCAAAACTGGGCGTACCACTTTCACCAGTTTTGACTGACTGTATGACCTGCATCCCTTTCAGAGTGATGGCTAACCCATTTCTACTTTCCGAAATGCTTCAACACCACTTAAACAAAGAGCAGTACCCTCAAACTGTGAGACATACATGGATGACGTGCTCACAGGAGCTGGAAGCAAGAAAGCTGCCGTGAAGCTGTACAAAAATGCAACTGAAATGTTTGAAGCAGTAAAATGCTATGCCAGTGATTTCAACGTGACTCCCGGGCTACCATGCATCTCAATTATTTGTCGGGTGTGCTGAAGGTTTTGCGATGTACGTGGGACCCGTGTGCCGACCACTTTAACATTCTGTCCATGTATGGATTGTATTCATGGCATAGAACCATTCACAAATTGGCCCATGCTACAAACAACGGCATGGATATGTGACCCACTAGGGCACAACGTGAAAACTTGGAAGTGTTGGTAAGCATGTTGAACCCTAGCGTAAACGACAGCACAAAGCAGCGCTTCGTGTGTCCTGTTGCTATCGTACTGCGTCTTGTCATTTGCACTGAGGTTCAACATGAACCACTGGGAAGGGAGGGAGGAGGGGAAGGGGGGGGGGGAGGGGGGGGCTTTCTTCCTTCATTGTCCATGCCAAGGTCCTGTTCCACGAAGTGTGGCATAAAAACATGGACTTCAACACGCTACCTACCAACAGCACGGCGGCCTGGAAGGTAGCTAGACGGACTCCCTATCTCCCTGAGGTTCAAGTAACCCGGTACTACAGGTCGCAAACAAATGGAGGGAGGACGGACTGCTTTCAAATTTCTGCTGATACCCGTCCAATGGCATATGAGGCAGTTGCCTACCTCACCCTGGAGGGTGAAAACGGTACAAGATCGACAACTCTGGTAAGCAAACAAAGGGTTGCACCAAGCAAGGAAATTACACTGGCGAGACTGGAACTGGTGGCATGCCTGCTTACTGGTCGATTGTGTGGCTATATTTTGGAAGCCCTCAACAGCCATCAAACATCTACCTACGGACAGATTCAACAACAGCACTCTATTGGATTCATGAAGATGTTGGCCGCTGGAAGCAGTTCGCACGCAACTGAGTCACTAAAATTCAACGCCTCGCGGACAAGTGCGTATGTAGACATTATCCGGGAAGAGAAAATCCAGCTCGCGACATCCCAGCCATGCAGCTGGCCAAAAACGCACTGTAGCGGAGCAAAGCACCGTGGATTTGTCCCGCATGCATATTGGGAATGAGTGGTTCCGAAAGCGATATACGATGAAATCGAACTAGAAGAAAGGAAGAAAACAAGATCATTTCCAGCGGCAACATCGCCACCTACTGAGTCAGGCGTGATCGATCTGGAACACTACGGCAAAATCTTAAAGCTAATCAGAGTCACAGCTCGGGTTTTTCATTTCATCGCTAGAACCAAACAACAAAGCAGCAAATTGGGACCCCTCATATCCGACGAGCTTAATCAAGCTGAACGATACTGGATATGTTGGGAGCAAAAAGGGATTCTCAAAAGAAGTCACGTGTGCCGCCCACGGAACACGAATTACCCCTGACTCCGCTTTATGAATGTTCACTGATAATTGACAGTGCTGGCATTTTAAGAGTTCAGGGAAGACCACAACATAGCCAACTTTGGTGTGGCTTAAAGCAAACAACTATAACAAAAGCGTAAATGGGCATTTGAAAAGGTTTATGATCGAAACCATTTTGTGAACCTGGTGTGTAAACACTACTCACAGGAATGTCATGACTTCATGATTACATTACAATAACCATGTGCTTCATTAGTAAAGGTACTTTTTCGGGTAGTGGTGCATGGAAGCTTTACCTAGCGCCTATACGCGGCATGCGTAAACAAGCAACAGCTGCAAGTGAAATGACCACGAAAACTAGTCCCAAACGGAAACAGCGTCTCGCATGAAGCACACGTCACGTAACCAAACAGTGCTGAACGCGAAAAAAAAAAAGCACAGCCTGGACACACACTGCAGTTGCTGCACAAAGCACACTTGCCACCACATCACGCGGCCACTAGAATAGGCGAACTAGCGGAGCACTCACGACGCTGGTTTGGGAACGCTGCAGTCCACCAGCGGCACTAAAGCACTGGGAACACCCTCACATTTCAAAACGCAGAAACACCGCCACACATCGCGACCAACTGCGCAGATATACAACGGGAAAGTTATGTAAAAGGTGCACCCCTCGGATGCGATGTGTTTCTTGCAGTATCGGAGCTAGCGGCGCCGCAGCTTCACAGACACACATTCAACTCCGGGAGAACTGCGACGTACCACACACGGCTGATCGCGAGAGCCGAACTTCGACACATCAAACAGATAACAGCACGGCGTACACACTTGATATGAAAAACTTGCACTGTACACAAGCGCTGACCGCCACTGCGCGTTGCTTTCACTCACAGTGACCATATTTTGAACGTTATCGATGATCCAAGCGCGGAGACAGACCTTGACAGCTCGGAGCGCGCGAGAGCGGGGCCACGATGAATTTGGACTTATCGGTTGTCTCGCGATAGCGATGAGCGCGACGAGCGTATCTCTACACACTTGATAGAGAACGAAAACACGTCGCACCACTCTGCAGACGCTGGTACTGGGGCATTTCCTGCCTCGGCTCCACACAAAGCACGAACATTTGAAAAGACGAACGATAAACGCGTATCGCAGTACCGACTCAGGACCGGGGTGGTCTGTCGTGACTTCTGCAAGTCGTTGTCGTTTTTGATATCACAATCAAGTTGTGCGACGTACACCGTCCCCGCAGCTCGCCGCCGCCATGTTGCCGAAGGCCGATGGGCGGAGCCAACTCCAGCCGGACGGTCCAGCCGGACGGCTCCAGCCGGACAATTCGCTCGCCGAGCGAATTCGACCTCGGCGTCCAACTTGGCCCGACAGGGCCCCCCCGACAGAGCACGACAGGCCCAGCCGGACCATGTTGTGCTCTGTCGGACTCAAAAGAAAACGGGCTTTAGGGCTAGAGGCGCGACGGTAGCCGCTGCATACTCCGCTGGGGGCGCCATTGTAGCTCCGCGGTATACGCCTCGAGCTTCGCGATCGCTGCGCCGCCTGCCGCCGCTTCTCCGCGGCGTTGACGGGATGTGCGCTGCGTGGCTGATAGGGGCTCGTGCAGTGTTTTGGTTCTGTTTCGCTTCTTTTCGCCTTTCCGCGCCCTAAAAAAACTTGTTATGGTGACGTCTATAAGCAAAGAGTACGTTTAGGTCACTTAAAAAGCAGCTGCGTCTTTGTAGAGCCCGCGATCGCCTGCAAGAGCTACCCGGGGACGCGGTTCCGCGCGCATCATCGCCGCTCTTCCGGGCGTCGGCGACGGTAGCAGCATATCACCGCTGTCACATCCAAATACGTCAGGCACAAATGAATTCTACTGTCGCCTCGCTTACACCTGATGCTGGCACAGTGAGAGGTTGGCTTCATTTTGCAGCGTGGACAACGAATGCGGCTTTGTTTCGAATATATACGTCGCAGAAAAATATGTTTCGGAGATGTGATTAGCCAATCCCGGACAATAACTTATGCATTTTATAAGAATATAAGCCATGCGAAAATGTTAAGTATATTTCAAGCCTTTATGTCGTTAAATATGTGCCCACACATGCCTTAATAGCAAGAACCAAGGCAATCTAATATGAAACCACCGAAAAATACATGCTGTGCAAGTGCGGAAGAAAAATAATAGCTCTAACGGAAATGAAAAAAATACAGTGCAGCTTCTGACATGCTACAGACGTTCTTCAAAACTTAAGCCAGGTAGGGCTCACCAGACCAACTATACGCGAAATGCACCGCTATTTCGCGAGACGTAGGGGGGGTAGAGGAGGAGGACGCTTTGTACAAATTCGGAGCGGAATCAAGCAAAGAACGTTTTGGTAATCACACGCGCAAATCTCGCGTTCACTGTCGTTTTGTTTTTCGTCTGCAACGAACACCTGATCGTTCGGCGGACGCATTTTTGGAAATATACAGGGTAGGCAGTTCGCAAGCGATGAAAGAGTGGGGTATGTGATACGGCCCTCTGATTTCAGTTTCTACTTTATTCTGCAGGCCCCCTGTGCCATGTGACGATATTTCGAAGAAGCGTTTAGTCGCGGGCGCCGATTATATTCTAAGCCAGTCTGAGCGCTGGTCGCAGAGGATATAAGTAGCAGACGAATGTTTGCGGGCGCTCACCTCACGACAAGACACTCTTAGTCGTGGGCTGATCCCCGAGTATAATTCTGCATTATCCGTTGTACTTAGGTTGAATATTCCCGAAATTAACACACACTGGCTTTTAAATGGTGGTGAACACTATCTGAGGTATATTATTGGCAAAAGTAACTGGCATGCTGTCAGGTATGAGTGTTCCGCTGAATATGTAAGCGCACAAAACTGATTTACATCGTAGTCGTATACCCGTAGCATGAACATCAGAGGAACGGGTGGTTATGGAGACACTGCAAGTAAATTCAGGGCAGTGTAACTACGATCAGGTCCATGCATACGCCGGTTCCGCGACGCTGGCCTGTGACACACACCTGGCGCTTATACAGACCGAATATACCACACTAAGATCGCGTCAGAAACATTTACACTCTCGTAAACACACCCCATTTGCGAACAGAGTGACTGCTTCACATAAACATGGATTTCCAACGCCCGCAAACGCAAAATTTCAGTCGTGAACATGCCGCAAAAGCAGCGGCGACAGTGGGGAGCGGGACGGAGACTCCCGCGCCTGCTTCCGAAACGGGCCGCTAGGGGGATTTCAGTGGCGCCCCTACAGGCCGCGCTCGAGGCGTATAAATGACGCGCCCGGTAAGTGAAAAGTTTGGTAGTTACCATGGAAACCAAACGGTAAATATAACGGTAGCTACGAACCTCAACTTAATGGAAACGACGAACTGAAAACTAATGGGAACTTGAGTCGACCCCATGGCTGCTTCGCATACTACTCAGGGTTCCCCTACGGGAAGATGGTGAAATTTTTTTGCTTTTCGCTTGCTGCGTGCATGGGCGCATTTCAGCGGTCACATTTTGTGTCTCGTATTTTTTTAGGCAGACTGTACAAAAAATGGCATTAAAGAAGTGAAAATTTTCACTTTATTTGTCTTTTAGAAATTTTCAATACCAGTATGTAAAGGAGAACATGTTTAATAATCTATAATTATCTATACCAGAAAAAAGAAATTGAAATTTCACCTCAACAAACTACAGTCAAAACTGGATCCAACGAAACCCGATCTTACGAATTTCCCGATCTAACGAAGAAATTCGGATTCCCCCTAACTCTAATTAACTATAACTAACTCTAATGAACTCTAACTAACGAAATAGATTCAGAACCATTCCCGATTTAACGAAGTATTTAAGGAAACGGAAGCAATTAAAGAAGGAGCAATTTCGGAGGTGGTTCGTCAGAACGTCACGAAGACTGCTGCACCATGTAAGAAAAAGAAAACGAGGCATCTAGTTTTGTTTTTGCGGAGCTCTACGAGATAAGCTCAGTAGTCCCGTGGCCGCAGATCCCGGCGCCACAGCCACCGCCCTCTCCCTGCAATTGCTTATAAAATGACTGTCCAGATTTTACGAAGTTCTCGATTTAACGAAATAATTTGTGGTTCCCGGTGATTTTGTTAGGTCTGGTTTTAACTGTACTTACTATAGAAACATATGGAGACCCAACTAAAGCTTTCGATTTGCTAGACAGCTGGCATCGTTTACACAAACTTGACTCGTGAGGCATACGATGATTTATACTAAACGTGTTGTTCCAAACGTGCGACCATCAGATATTGTGAAAACTAATATAGGCGTACCACACAGTGCGGTATCTTCCCGTTCGTGTTCATGCATTTTTTAACCATCTGCCGTCATACTTATCTAAACAGTGCGTCGAGTCTACTATTTTTGTAACAACGGAATAGAATGGCTCTGGCACTACGGGGCTTTCTTTCTGGCTCGGTCTTTTCTTGTAAAATTGTCCCCAAACAGAACTAAATGTAATTTTATGATATCCTGTGCAAAAGGCACAGAATTAACACAACTGAGTTTCAATAATCCGTCACAGAATACCACGTCATTTTTATGAACCCCTGTGAAAGTGGAATAATTTATGATCGCAAGTCGCGTCATACGAATTTCCAAAGTATATATATATATATATATATATATATATATATATATATATATATATATATATATATAGTCTGAAAAGATAAAAACTCACACAGAGCGCGAAAAAAATAAGGTTAGTAGAGACAGAGACAAACGAGAAAGACGTAGAAAATAGAAGTAAGTTTACTGACGTTTCAGGGAGAGGACTCCCTTTCTTCAGAGTACAAAATAAGTTCGTTTCACAGTTATATATATATACAAAAAATGTAGCAAGGGCGAGGGCAAGGTAAGAGGAGGGAGAGTTTGTACAGATGGATCATGGTTGGTGGGTAGCAAAAAAATAAAGAGAGAGCGGGAAAATACATTATAAAAAGGATAATAAGAACACACAGTCACGTGGTACGAACATGGGAAAAAAAAGAGAGAGAGAAGAACTAAACACAGAGAAAAAAATAAGTAATTAAATAAAAAATAAATAACGAGGTAATTTTCCCCTCCTCGTGGCAACGGGGGTGACAGAGGGGTCAAACCAAGATATGCCCACGCACGTGTTTGACATGGACAAAAAGATTAGTCACGCGGAACGAAGAAGTTACAAAGAAGATATGAAAATGCACACAAACGGCGAACATCTGCCCATACACACCCGTTCTAAGAATCCGGGTAAGGTCATTGAAACATGAGACACGTGGCTTCTGTTGGGGGGAGGCAAGGGTGACGCCAAAAAGCAGTAGGGCAGGCAGTTTCGACACGAAATGAGTGTACATTGGTATGCAAAAAAAAGTCATGAAAAGAAAGAAAAGAGGCAGGTGCACGCGTATGACGCGGCAGCAGGTGGTATTCATCTGGCCGGCGCATGGTGCCAGTTCAGGTAATGCCGAGGCGGTCAGCAACGAATATTAGAAAACAACAATACAAAAAAGAAAGAGGACGCGAAAGCAATCACACACGCTCGCGTTCACAAATTAATTACAAGGTGAGAATATCAAAGCTAACAATGGTACTGCAGCCTTCTACCCAGAACACAATGTCCAGACTTGTTCGTCAAATTTGGTTCAGTGAAGCCATTGTGCTAAAAAACGTCGCGCTAGCACGAAACTTTACCCAACTACGGGAGCTCGCCAACTCATGGGTGAATATTATTGAGGGAAAGAAATGAACAGGCATAACACTAGCCTGAGAAATGCAGCCGAAATTTTAATCGAGGAAAGACATGTTAATTTCCCATAACTTTCATTTATGCCAAACGACGCTGATTTAAACTTATAGATAAGGTAGGACTCACGAACCTCGCGATCATGATGCGTTTTAAAACTAGATTCAAGAATTGTGGCTTTTAGTTGTTCAAAAGAATGACCAGGAGTGTTAACATGCTTTGATAGAGGCAAAGAAGGGCAGGTGTTTGCATTAGAGCGGTGATTGTTAAACCTCAAACGAAAGGGTGTTTCAGTCTGGCCGATGTATTGTTTGCCGCATATATATATATATATATCAGGGTGTCGAACCGGAACTGAACCGAAAAAAGAAATAACGGGTATAGGATCATGCCGAAACGGTTCGACCCTCCGTTGTTGATATTGCACAGTCAATGCAATTCAGGCATTTTTTTCTTTCACGTACTATCAACTTAGTACTCACTCGCGCACTTTCCCCTCCAGACAATTGAACACTATCACGCTCTATGTAACAACAGGGGAACTGAATGAGCATCAATGTAGCAATGGTATGTTGCTGCTGGAAGCGCGAGCGTAGTGCAAGCTGACCAAACAAAATGTCATTCTCGGCAGCTTGCAGGGGATATAAAACGACTTGGCCGTTCCCTAGCTGCGACTTTATTGGAGCAATCAGGCTGCAGGAGTGCTGCACTGCGCAGCAGCGAAAGCCCACACCCGATGTGTGCAAATTTTTTGAATTTCATAATTTGTTTAATAGGTCCGACACCTGCAAATTGTTAATACTTGACAAGTGTGACCGCAGGAGCTGCTCAGTGGCTAAGCCGTTTGCTGCTGACCACAAGAGGCCTCGATCTCCCTTCCCCACGGAAGTTTTTCTGAAGTAGATGGAAATCGAGAACGTCCGTTATCGAGATTTTGATCCACGTTTAATATCACCAGCTGGTTAAAATAAGTCTGCCGGCCTGCAACATAAGCTGAGCCTCGGAGCAGAGATATAGCACGAGGCATCAAATGAGCCAGTTTTTTAAAAATGTCTTTACACGGAAAACAACACAAAAAAGGCGAATCTCGTTGTTTTAAAATATTACGCAAAAAGTAAGTAAAACCGAATAAGTAAAAAAAAAAGCACCGAAACGTGGATATTGCTCTATACTTTTCTTTTCCCTGCCTTTCACAACCAAGCGTGTCATCAATGCGAAGGAAGTTCGTTCCGTGGTCAGGTTTTGAGGACAGTACAGTGGATAAGTTCCGTTTTTTTAGAGATACAAATAACAAGAGATATGTCAGCGGAAACTGTTAAGGTGCGCACTTAATCCCTTGGCAAGAAACTGCTTGGCCTTGTCTTGGAAGCAGAAACAGTAATAAAGCAGATGACACGTGCACAAAGGCAGGCTGGTACCGCACACTGCCCCATTCACCCAGCGATCATCTTTTCTGCTTGTTCTGCAGTTTTGTCCCTTTCAGATCTGCTTTTTTTTCGAAGGTTCACTTATACTGACTGTTCAACTCGCTACATTACTTCCACTGCTACTCGTTCCGGAGGGGAGTACTGCTGTGGACGAATTAAAGAACGTCTACCCAAAAAAGCCCCATCTCATGCTCCGCGCGTCAAATTTCCCTTTCATTTTATAACAGCATAATATTTTATAAGATTCTGCAATGTAGCACACAGAACGATGGCCGGGGGTCAGGCGGTACGATGACATACTGATTGTAATGCACACACATCCAGTATAGCTATCGCAAAAGAAATTGCAGTGGTCAGAGCAATAATGCAGTGACTGAGCATTAACTAAAGCTTACTTTTAACAAAAGTGTGGCTAAGAGATTCGATAAGGTGACAGCTAACAAATTATTCAGGGTGACCAAATAATCTAATTCATTGGTAGTATTTATGTGCCTGTTGTAGGATTTTTCTGTTTTGTTACAAATATAATAAATGTGCGCCATTGGTATTAAATTCTGGTATTTGAACGCACCAGTACGCAGGCCTAAATTTAAGGCTTCAAGGTTAGCGTGATGGGCGATTCCATAGAGACGATTGTGATTTCAACAAAAAAAGGAAAGGGCAGAAAATATATCCAACCGTCATATCTGTTGGCGGTGGCTTTATGAATAGTTGCTAGGACAAGATAAAGTCTGGGTGAGAAAGTAGGTGGTAAATCGTCGCCACTTCATCTGTTTTTCTAACAACTCGTAATTGTTTAAACTTTGGTTTGCAATTGCGCCACTGCCCTTGGGGAACAGCAGCATTTTGAATTTTTGTTTGTATTTTGATTTGACTGTCGTTTTAAACTACTATATGTTTTTTTCTCATTTCAGTGATAATTCATCTCATCGAACCGGGTCGCGAACCGGTTCGGTACATGATTTTCTCGAACCGGAACTGAACCGGAACGAAATGATTTCGCCTGAACCAGAACCGTAACCGAACCGGTATTTTTTTCGGTTCGACACACTGATATATATATATATATATATATATATATATATATATATATATTATATATATATATATATATATATATATATATATATATATATATATATATATATATATATATATATATATATATATTGTAATGAGAAATTGGTGCAACCACTGGCCAACCCGCCCGTATGGCTGGTTCACGAATCATCGCCAGCAGCGGCCGCGGGACAGAAGAAGCAGAAGACTAGTCTGCCCGACGTAGCCTGGACTGCCCGTTTCTGTGACTGCGCTTCGCTACCAATAAACCCCCTTTCAATTGGTGGAGGTGCGGGTCTATCGTAAAACCTGGAGCTTCGCAACCGGCGGCTGCCCACCACAATGTCCCACGAACCAGTCCATCAGCCTACTCCGGCGGGCCAGGTGCCACCGATTGTCTGCCCTGGAACCATACGCCCGCGGGACCCCGCTTCGTTCAGCGGGCTAGACGATCGTGACGTGGAAGACTGGCTTTCTACCTTTGAGCGCATCAGCACGCACAACAAGTGGGACGACGCCATGAAATTAAACAACGTGGGCTTCTCTTTTACGCATCTCGCCGAACTTTGGTTCAATAACCATCGTCGAGAGATGAGTACCTGGGCCGAGTTCAAGGAAAGGTTTATGAAAGCTTCCGGGCGACCCGAAGTGCGCAAGCTTCAAGCAGAACAGCGTTTACGAGTACGGGCTCAGAAAACTGGAGAAGACTTCACGAGCTACATAGAAGATGTAGTAGACCTTTGCAAGCGCGTGGACCCCAGCATGTTGGAAACTGAGAAGGTAAAACATATCCTTAAAGGTATCGACGACGACGCATTTCAGATGCTGCTTTCCAAGGATCCCCGGACCGTTAGCGACGTCATCAGACTCTGCCAAAGTTATGAAGAGCTGCGCAAGCAAAGGGCCTTCACTCGGCGTCCACTCGCCCAAAATGAGCCGCTTGCGAGTTTAGCCGTTGACCTCGACGATCCATCTGTGTTGGTCTGTATAAAAGAGATTGTCCGCGAAGAGGTTGCTCGACAACTTTGCCATGCCGCTTCAAATACTACTCCGGAGCTGGACCCTGTTCTTCAGTCTACTCTTCGGCATGTAGTTCAAGAACAGGTGGCGGAAGTGCTGCCTCCTTTTAGCCAGCAGACTCCCGTGGCTGCTCCGATTACTTTCGCCGACGTCGCGGGACGGCTTGCGCAGACGAGAACGCCGTTCCGACTCCCGGCTCCACCAAGACCTCTTCCTCAGGCGCGGGTTCCAACTCAATCCATGAATCCCTGGCGTACTCCGGACAACCGGCCGATTTGCTTTTCGTGTCACTACCCAGGACATGTCGCACGTTACTGTCGCCGCCGCGTACTGCCTGCCAACGGTCCTCCACCGGAATGCCGCTATCCATATTACGGACCCACATATGGTTCCCCCCCGACGCTGCCCCAAACCGCTTCCGACTCGTACGCGCCCTCGGCTTCCGACCGCCAGCCTTTCGCCGACCGTCGTTCTCAGTCCCCGCGCCGCCGCTCGCTTTCGCCGATGCGTCGTCGTTCCACTCCTGCCACAGAGGAAAACTGACAGCCGCAGTTCCGGAGGCAAGAACTGCGTTGCCGTCAAAAAGTCCAAGCCCTCCACTGTCTCCCGCAAATGTTATTGACGTGTCAGTCGAAGGTGTCGCGACTGCTGCGCTGGTCGATACCGGAGCAGCAGTTTCCGTGATTCGAGCCGATCTCTGCCGCAAAATTCGTATAGTTATGACGCCTCTCTCTGGACTATCCTTACGAACCGCCGCCTCCCAACCCGTTCATGCCTTGGCTGCATGTACGGCTCGCGTTTCCGTCCAGGGCGTAGTGTACGTCATTGGATTCATCGTGCTTCCCAACTGCTCTCATGACGTCATTCTGGGATGGGACTTTTTGTCTCGGCACAACGCCCTTATTGACTGTGCGCGTGCCGAAGTTGAATTTTCTGTCCTACCAGACGACGCCTATGACGATAATTCTGCGTCATCCGCCGCTAAACTGGTCGCAGCCGCAGACACGACCATTCCTCCCCAGTCCGCCGTTGTAGTGCCGCTATGTTGTACTTCTTTTGGGGATGCAACTGCCATTTTCACGCCATCCGAGGTCTTCCTCCGCCGCAGGTGCATACCGCTGCCTTTCGCTGTGCTGAAAATTCATTCTGGCGAAACTGGCATGATTGTTACCAACCCGTCCGCAAGCCCGTGCTCCTTGCTACGGGGAGAATGCTTTGGCACTGTCGAGCTCGTGGATTCCTGTCGGGTCGTTGACGTCCCAGACAATACGCCTGATCATGACATTTCCGCTCTTACCCCTTCGACGACGACACAGCTTGCCAACGACGTGTTTCATGCTTCAATCGATCACGCTCTCGAACCCGTGCAGAAATGTCAACTTCTGGAACTCCTGTGCCGTTTCCGTTCGTCGTTCGACTGCGCACAACCCTCGCTTGGCCGTACCTCTACCGTCACCCATTCCATCGACACTGGATCGCATGCGCCGCTGCGGCAGCGACCGTATAGGGTGTCTCCTAGCGAGCGTCAAGTGATCGATGAGAAAGTACGTGACATGCTCCAACGGGACATCATTCGCCCATCGAACAGCCCATGGGCGTCCCCCGTTGTTCTCGTAAAGAAGAAGGACGACTCGATTAGATTTTGTGTGGACTATCGGCGCCTAAACGGCATTACGCGCAAGGACGTCTATCCTCTACCACGCATTGATGATGCCCTCGATTGCTTACAAGGAGCTGAATTCTTTTCGTCCCTGGACTTACTCTCTGGATACTGGCAGGTGCCTGTAGCGGATGCTGATCGCCCGAAAACGGCCTTTGTAACCCCGGATGGCCTCTTGGAATTCAAGGTCATGCCGTTCGGGCTCTGTAATGCCCCTGCCACCTTCGAGCGAATGATGGACGGTGTGCTACGAGGTTTGAAGTGGAAGACGTGCCTGTGCTATCTAGACGATATCGTTGTGTTTTCCCCTGACTTTGGAACGCACCTTGCACGTCTCCAGCAAGTACTTACCGGTATCACGAACGCCCAGCTACAACTCAACCTTAAAAAGTGCCACTTTGCCGCGCGTCAGCTCACCATTTTGGGTCACGTCGTGTCTAAGGATGGAATACTCCCGGACAAGAGCAAGTTGCGTGCTGTGGCCGAATTCCCGAAGCCGACAACTATGAAGGCTTTACGGAGTTTCATCGGCCTCTGCTCTTACTTCCGCCGCTTCGTACGGAACTTTGCGTCGATCATATCCCCGCTTACACGGCTTCTCGCTGACGGCGTCGGTGATCTATCGGCCTGGTCGCCAGCGTGCGATGACGCATTTACGACATTGCGGCGCCTCCTCACTTCACCGCCTATCCTTCGGCACTTCGACCCGGGCGCTCCCACGGAGATCCACACTGACGCCAGTGGAGTTGGCCTCGGCGCAGTGCTGGCACAACGGAAACCTGGGTTTAGCGAGTACGTTGTCGCATATGCGAGTCGCACGTTGACAAAGGCGGAATTCAACTACTCCGTGACGGAAAAGGAATGTCTGGCCATTGTATGGGCGCTGGGAAAGTTTCGACCCTATTTGTACGGCCGACCTTTCGACGTCGTCACGGACCACCATGCGCTCTGCTGGCTGTCCTCCTTAAAAGATCCATGCGGGCGCCTCGGGCGATGGGCTCTTCGGCTTCAAGAGTCCAACATACGCGTCATTTATCGGTCGGGCCGTAAACATCAAGACGCTGACGCTCTGTCCCGATCGCCGCTTCCTCCTGAGGTTGCCTGTGTTTTGACTGAGGACAGCATTCTTTCTGCTCTCTCCTTGGAAGATTTATGCACTGAGCAACGCAAGGATCCATGGATCTCTTCCATTATTTCCGTCCTCTCTGGACCATTCCCACACCAAGGATCCCGTGCCCTTCGCAGACAAGCTTCCCACTTCGCACTGCGCGACGGCCTTCTTTACCGCCGTAACTACCTCGATGAAGGACGCAAATGGCTTCTTGTTATCCCGCGCCATCGCCGTGCCGACATTTGTGCTTCCCTTCACGCCGACCCAACCTGCGGTCACGCGGGTGTCTTGAAGACGTACCATCGGGTCCGTTTGCGCTATTACTGGCGTGGCATGTACAACTTCGTTAGGAAGTACGTCCAGTCATGTGCCACGTGCCAGCGCCGCAAGTCTCCTCCCGCTACTTCAGTCGGTCCCTTACAACCGTTACCATGTCCATCGAAACCCTTCGACCGTGTTGGCATTGACCTCTATGGACCTCTGCTCTGTACGCCCGCTGGTAACCGGTGGATTATTGTCGGTATCGACCACCTGACGCGCTATGCCGAGACTGCTGCATTGCCAACGGCTGCAGCAGGAGACGTCGCTTCTTTTATTCTCAGTCACTTCATTTTGCGACATGGAGCGCCTCGCGAGCTCCTTAGTGATCGCGGACGTGTGTTCTTGTCCCAAGTTGTTGAAGCACTGCTCAAGGCATGCCGCGTCGTGCATCGCACAACTACTGCCTATCACCCACAAACAAACGGCTTGACAGAACGCTTCAATCGCACACTAGGGGATATGCTCGCCAAGTACGTCGCCGACGATCACCAGAACTGGGACCTCGTACTACCCTATGTCACCTACGCATATAATACCGCCACCCAAGCTACAACGGGTTTCTCTCCCTATTTTCTGCTCTACGGACGTGAGCCCTCGTGCACTCTGGACACCATCCTACCCTACCGACCCGATCCTTCAGAGGGTACGCCCCTTTAAGATGCCACGAAACGCGCGGAAGACTGCCGACAACTGGCGCGACGTTTCACTGCCGAAGAACAGTGGAGACAAAAATATCGTCATGATGACGTTGCTGCAGACCCCACCTATTTCCCTGGCTCCCTGGTGTGGCTTTGGGTGCCCTCTACTACACCGGGACTATCCAGCAAGCTACTGTCGAAATATCACGGGCCTTACCGCGTCATTGAACGGGTTTCCCCAGTCAATTACGTTGTAGAGCCTACGACCCCTTCTGCGGACCTCCGAAGGCGTGGTCGTGAAACCGTGCACGTGCAGCGTTTGAAGCCTTACCACGAACCGATCGTTTCTTCGGCGCCATGACGCAACAGCCAGGATGGCCCTCTCTTCTCCGGGGGGGGGGGGGGTAATTGTAATGAGAAATTGGTGCAACCACTGGCCAACCCGCCCATATGGCTGGTTCACAAATCATCGCCAGCAGCGGCCGCGAGACAGAAGAAGCAGAAGACTAGTCTGCCCGACATAGCCTGGACTGCCCGTTTCTGTGACTGCGCTTCGCTACCAATAAACCCCCTTTCAATATATATATATATATATACACAGGAGGATAGGTCTGCAGTCTACAACGCCAAAGGAGGCATAGGGGTGTGGTTAGGCTCTTTTTTTTACTACGGTAATGAAGATGACATTTTTTTAAATATACGGAAGAAAGAAACAAAAACACGCGCCCAGAGTGGGGACCGAACCCACGCCTTTCGATTAATCTCGAATTCCTTACCAATTCGGCTATCTGGGCGACTGTATTCTCCTTCACTTTCTGGGCTTTTTTTATATATTTACTAGACGTGTATCTGACGCTTGAGGGTGGTAGCCAGCGCCACTCTGACTACACGGGGAGAAGGGGACCTTCTTTTCAACCCCCGGGGCGTGACTCGAACGTCTACAGCCTGTCATGAGCGGGTAACTGGCGTGAAGCCCTCTTATGCTACCTAGGCATCAACGCTGCCAGAACCGAGACCCTCGCTAGGCTTTCGCAGAATAATATATTAAGGAAATAAGGGGCTCGTTGAGGAAATGCAGAAAGATAGGTCGGCAGTCTACAATGCCAAAGGAGGCATAGGGTTGTGGTTAGGCTCTTTTTTTTCAGCGTCAGATACACGTCTAGTAAATAAAAAAAAGCCCAGAAAGTGAAGGAGAACACAGTCGCCCAGATAGCCGAATTGGTAAGGCATTCGAGATCTAATCGAAAGGTGTGGGTTCGGTCCCCACTCTGGGCGCGTGTTTTTCTTTCTTTCTTCTGTATATTTAAAGAAAAATGTTATCTTCATTACCGTAGTAAAAAAAAAGAGCCTAACCACACCCCTATGCCTCCTTTGGCGTTGTAGACTGCCGACCTATCTTTCTGTATTTCCTCAACGAGCCCCTTATTTCCTTACTATATATATATATGTATAGAAGGATAGGTCAGCAATCTACAACGCCAAAGGAGGCATAGGGGTGTTGTTAGGCTCTTTTTTACTACGGTTAGTGACGTTGACATTTTTTTAAAAATATACATTTGAAAGAAAGAAAGAAAAACACGCGCCCAGAGCGGGGACCGAACCCACGCCTTTCGATATATATATATATATATATATACAGCGAATCAGAATAGGAAACGAGAGGCTGGTTGAAATAGGACAGAAATAAGGGTTGGCAGTCAAGAAAACCTCGGAAAGCAAAGGGAAGGATATAGTAGGTCATAGAAATAGATAAAGAATTCGGAAAGAAAGAAAGTGGAGAAAAAATGCCCGCCAGGTGGGATCCGCACCCACGACCTCCAGAATACCGGTCTGGTGCGATAACCACTACGCTACCGGCGGGGCTATTTTCCCCCTCCACTTTCTGGGGTATTCATGTCAATGTAATTTTTTCCTGTGCTCGGGGTGGTAGCCAGCGCCACTCCGACTTCTCGGGGTGAAGGGGACCTTCTTTTTAACCCCCGGGCCGTAACTCGAGTGTCTACGACATGTCGAGAGTGGTCGACCAGCGTTGAACCCTCTTAAGCTCCCTATGGCACCAAGACTGCCACAACAGAAGCCCTTGCTATGTATGTAGCGAATCAGAATAGGAAATGAGGGGCTCGTTGAAATAGGACAGAAATAAGGGTTGGCAGTCAAGAAAACCTCGGAAAGCAAAGGGGAGGATATAGTAGGTCATAGAAACAGATAAAGAATTTGGAAAGAAAGGAAGTGGAGAAAAAATGTCTGCCAGGTGGGATCCGAACCCACGACCAATATATATATATATATATATATATATATATATATATATATATATATATATATGTAATGTGGTAACTTGCGCTGCAATAATTAGGAACTGCGGACAATCCCTTGTAATGGCTATGTGCCATCGGTCATCGCCATGTTGCTAGCAGACAACCAGCCGCTCGTGTGAACGAAGAAGAAGCTCGGTCTGCACGGCTTTGGGTGTGACCGTTCGTCGGCTCTCTCGCTCTCTGTGGTTCTGGACCTCTGCGACCGTCTGCATCTACCAGCCAATAAACCCCCTTTCATTTTGGTGGAGGTGCGGGTTTCAGTCCCAACCCGGCCCCCAGCTTCACCCCGTCTTGGCTCAAGAAGCAGTCTCATCCTGGCTCCTGGAAAGCGTCACGGACATCACCTGGAAAGGTGATGTCACGGAACACCTATGTGGACAATGCCCCCATAGCGCCATAACCCGTCACCGAAGACGACGAAGAGGATGCGGCTCGCCCGAGCGATCATGGCCGCTTGTAAATAGATCGCATCGCTCTGCGGCAACATCGTGTAAATAGATCACTTCATCGTCGCTCATGGTTCGCCTCATCATTGGCCTGCCGCCACGTAACATTTTGGTGGAGGTTGCGGTTCTTCAGCTACGCCCGTCTGGGTTCTTGAAGCCATCCCCTCAAGTCTCAAGTATCGCATCGGTCCGCGTCGGTCGGCGTCCCTTACCAAGCCCTGGAACTACGCAGCCGCACCATACCAACGGCCATGCCTGGCGGTAACGACACGCCCCATGTGCCTCCGAGCCCAGCTATCATCTGCGCTGGCGCTCTCCGTGAACGTGAACCTGCCAAGTTCAACGGCAATGAGGAGCAAGACGTTGAGGACTGGTTGGCGTCCTTCGAACGTGTGAGTACGCATAACAGATGGGATGACGCCATGAAACTCAATAACGTCAGCTTTTCTTTCACCGGTCTCGCCGAAGTGTGGTTCAACAACCACGGATCCGGCATAACCGCGTGGCCGGCCTTCAAGACGAAATTAATTGCTGCTTTTGGCCGTCCCGCTGTGCGGAAACTGCTCGCCGAACAACGCTTGCACGGCCGCGTCCAGAAGACCGGCGAGACGTTCACGAGCTACATCGAGGATGTTTTGGACCTCTGCAAGCGTCTGAATCCATCTATGACAGACCCTGAGAAAATCAAGCACGTCATGAAAGGCATCGATGAGGGTGCCTTCCAGATGCTCTTGGCGAGAGGCCCGGGCTCCATTGCTGAGCTGGTGAACCTTTGCCAGAGTTACGACGAGCTTCGTCGACAGCGAGTGAGCACACGACGCACCTCTGTCCAAGACGAGGCCATAGCGAGCTTGGTCCGTGACCCCGACAACTCTTCTCTGCTGTTGCAGATCAAGCAGATAGTGCGGGAAGAAGTCGCCCGTCAGCTCTCCCTGCTGCCATACACCCCGGAGCCTTCGTCTACTTTGGCGCCAACACTCCGCAGTGTAATTCAAGAGCAAGTTGCTGACGCCATTTCGCCGACTCCCACTGCGCCTCCTCGCCATAACTTGACCGTTACCACCCCGCTGCCGTTTGCCGAAAGCGTCGCAAGGACTCCGGTACCGATCGTCACGTACGCTGACGCCGTGGGTGTCCCCCCTCAGCGTGTCCCCATGTCTTACCAACACCCTGTACCGATGAGGCCGCCGCCCGTGTCTCGGCCTCCGCCGCAATCTAGTAGTGCCTGGCGAACGTGGGACAACCGTCCCATCTGTTTCAATTGCCGCTGTGCCGGACATGTCGCCCGATACTGCCGCCGACGCCTGACGCCCACCAACGACGATATCGGGGCCCCTAGTTATGGCCCTCGCAGCCAATCGCCACGCGAAGTCTCCTACAGGTCCGACTTCAACGCTGCACCTTCTGACTCCCGCACTTTCGCTACCCGTCGCTCGTCCTCCCCTCGTCGTCGGTCTCTTTCTCCCATGCGCCGCCGACCAACCGTTACCGAAGAGGAAAACTAGTTGACGCAGTTCAGGAGGCAAGAACTGCGTTACCAGCGAACTGTCCAAGGCCTCATTTTTCGCCCTCAAATGTTATAGACGTATTTGTGGAAGATCGACGTGCATTGGCGTTAGTCGACACGGGCGCTGCCGTTTCAGTTATTCATGCCGACCTTTGCCGTGAACTTAGAAAAGTGACGACGCCGTTGGATGGCTTTGCCTTACGTACTGCAAACGCACAGCACGTGCATGCGTCTGCAGCGTGCACGGCGCGAGTGACGATCCAGGATGTTTTGTACATTGTAGAGTTCATCGTGCTTCCTACTTGTTCCCATGACCTCATATTGGGTTGGGATTTTCTCGCTCGTCACCACGCCGTCATCGATTGTGCGCGTGCGGAAGTTGAATTTGCACCAGATTGCGACCCGCACCATAATGAGGCAACTGCTGCTAAATTGGTCGTCAGCGAAGATGCAAAAATTTCGCCGCACTGCTCGGTTTCCGTGCCCCTGTGCTGTGCGTGCACTGCTGACACAACCGTGCTTTTTACGCCGTCCGACCTCTTCATCCGACGGAGACGTCTTCCGCTGCCGTCCGCTCTGTTAACGACCCATGCTGGTACGAGCCGCATGATTGTTAGTAACTGGTCCTCGGATGAAATTTCGCTGCTACAGGGCGAGACTATCGGGTGGATTGAGCCTGTCGAGCCAAGTGCTGTCATCGATGTTCCCGACGATACTCCCATTATCACTCATGTCGCGGAATTGAGTGCTACATCCGAAGCAGAGGTTTTGCCATCCGACGTTTTCAATCAGGCTATCGATGGAGATCTCACGCCCACACAACGAGATCAACTGCTGGCCCTCCTCCATCGGTTTCGCTTGTCTTTTGACTGCTTGAAGGCTCCGCTAAGTCAAACATCAACAGTCGAACACACGATTGACACTGGCTCGCACCCGCCGCTACGACAACGACCTTATCGCGTTTCCCACAAAGAACGACGTACCATCGATGAAAACGTGGACGAGATGCTTGAGCGAGGCGTCATTAGGCCCTCCAACAGTCCCTGGGCGTCTCCCGTAGTCCTTGTGACCAAGAAGGACGGTTCGATACGCTTTTGCGTCGACTATCGGCGCCTCAATAAGATAACTAGAAAGGATGTATACCCTCTCCCGCGTATAGATGACGCCCTCGACTGTCTGCAGGGTGCCGAATATTTCTCGTCGCTCGACTTGCGCTCCGGGTACTGGCAGGTACCCATGGCAGAGGCTGATCGCGCAAAGACGGCTTTCATAACACCTGACGGCCTGTATGAGTTTAATGTGATGCCGTTCGGCCTTTGTAATGCGCCTGCCACTTTCGAGCGCATGATGGACAGCATTTTGCGCAAACTAAAATGGAAAGCATGCCTGTGCTACCTTGACGACATCGTCGTTTTTTCTCCGGATTTCGAGACACATCTACGCCGATTAGAACAAGTTTTAACTTGTCTTGCCGACGCAAAGCTGCAGCTCAACCTCAAGAAATGTCGCTTCGCCGCTCGCAAGCTCACTATTTTGGGCCACGTCGTTTCGAAGGATGGAGTTCTACCCGACACGTCTAAGCTGAAGGCAGTTGCGGAGTTCCCGAAGCCGACATCTATGAAGGCCCTCAGGAGCTTCCTCGGACTGTGTTCTTACTTCAGGCGCTTCGTCCGCAACTTTGCGACCATCGTTGCACCATTGACGCAGCTTCTGTCCGGTACCTCTAAAGACCTCACTTCGTGGTCCCCTGCTTGTGAAAACGCGTTCACGACATTGCGGAAGCTTCTTACTTCGCCACCTATCCTGCGGCATTTCGACCCGAACGCCCCCACTGAGGTTCACACTGATGCCAGCGGCGGTGGCCTTGGGGCTGTGCTTGCTCAGCGAAAATCGGGCTTTGACGAGTACGTTGTCGCCTACGCTAGCCGTACCCTTACAAAGGCAGAGGCAAACTACTCCGTCACGGAAAAAGAGTGTTTGGCCATAGTTTGGGCACTAGATAAGTTCCGACCTTACTTGTACGGCCGCCCTTTCGACGTCGTCACAGACCATCATGCGCTATGCTGGTTGTCTACACTAAAAGATCCGTCTGGACGGCTAGCTCGCTGGGCTTTACGGCTACAAGAGTACGACATACGTGTCATATATCGGTCTGGCCGCAAACATTCCGACGCTGATGCCTTATCCCGTTCTCCAGTGTCACCAGAGAATGCCTGCATCCTGCCTGACGACGCTGTTGTGTCCCCTCTCTCTTTCACTGACATGCCCTCTGAACAACGCAAGGACCCATGGATTGCTTCGCTCATCTCCTTGCTCTCGGACGTCTCCCGTACTGAACAACCTCGGGCCCTGCGCAGACAAGCTATGCATTTCATGCTTCGTGACGGGTTGCTTTACCGGCGGAATTACCTCAACGAAGGGCGGAAGTGGCTGCTCGTAATTCCTAGGCACCTTCGCACCGACATTTGCGCATCGCTTCATGCCGACCCCACGTGTGCCCACGCTGACTTGTTAAAAACATACCACCGTGTCCGTCTCCGCTATTACTGACGCGGCATGTACACCTTTGTGCGAAAGTACGTTAGGTCATGCACTACCTGCCAGCGTCGCAAGTCTTCGCCTTCCAGCTCGGTGGGTCCACTGCAGCCGCTTCCTTGCCCGGAGAAACCATTTGACCGTGTTGGTATAGACCTGTATGGACCTTTGCCCAACACAGTCTCCGGCAACCGATGGGTTATCGTCGCCGTCGATCACCTGACGCGCTATGCCGAAACTGCGGCTCTGCCTGCCGCCACAGCACGAGACGTCGCCTCTTTCATCATACGGCGCTTCATTCTGCGGCATGGGGCGCCTCGTGAGCTCCTCAGCGACAGGGGACGTGTGTTTCTGTCAGACGTCATTCGTGCCCTCCTCGCTGAGTGCCGTGTTGTCCATCGAACAAGTACAGCGTACCATCCGCAGACAAACGGCCTCACTGAGCGCTTCAACCGCACCCTCGGCGACATGCTGTCGATGTACATCTCAGCGGATCACGACGACTGGGACCTTGTGCTGCCCTACGTGACCTATGCCTACAATACAGCCATTCAGGCCACAACAGGTTTCTCGCCCTTTTTCCTCCTGTATGGTCGCGAGCCGTCATGTACCCTCGATACGGTTCTCCCCTACCGACCGGATCGCTCCGAGTGCTCCCCAGCTCCAGAAGCTGCCAAGTACGCGGAAGAATGCCGCCAGCTTGCAAGGTCCTTTACGACTGAAGATCAGTTGCATCAAAAATCTCGGCACGACGACACAGCTACGCACCCGACGTATTCTCCAGGATCTTTGGTGTGGCTGTGGATTCCCTCCACCACACCAGGATTGTGTAGCAAGCTTCTTTCTCGGTTTCACGGACCCTACCGTGTCCTCGAACGGACGTCACCGGTGAACTACGTCATAGAGCCCATGACACCTTCCTCAGACCTTCGTCGCCGCGGGAAGGAGACTGTTCATGTCCAGCGTTTGAAGCCGTATTATGATCCCCTAGTGTCGTGTGCCCCGTGACACGCCAGGATGGCGCTTTATTCCCCGGGGGGGTAGTTGTAATGTGGTAACTTGCGCTGCAATAATTAGGAACTGCGGACAATCCCTTGTAATGGCTATGTGCCATCGGTCATCGCCATGTTGCTAGCAGACAACCAGCCGCTCGTGTGAACGAAGAAGAAGCTCGGTCTGCACGGCTTTGGGTGTGACCGTTCGTCGGCTCTCTCGCTCTCTGTGGTTCTGGACCTCTGCGACCGTCTGCATCTACCAGCCAATAAACCCCCTTTCAATATATATATATATATATATATACATATATATATATATATATACATATACATATATATATATATATATATATATATATATATATATATATATATATATATATATATATATATATATATATATATATATATATGTATATGTATATGTATATATATATTGTCACGTACAGAAAATACGCGTTGCTAATAGAAGAAGCAGCGGAGAAGAACGGTCTTAACCGCAAAGCACTCCAGCTGCCAGAGCAAAACACTGATAATGATGGGTTCCGGGTAGCACTCGTTCGTCGTCGTCGTCGCCTTGGCTGGGATGTCACAAATTAAATGTTCATTCAGATGCTTGGGGGTACGTGACAGTTTACCTCCCCTCCAAAGGAAGCATCGTCCTGATGCTAAGGCAGAAAGGAGCGGAACTTCATTTGCGACCCGTCACGTCCTCGCGAAGAATGGTTTCATGCGGACTATGTGGACGACCTCGGGCCGAAGACGACGGCGCATTGTGGATACGCTGTCCACCGGTGTAACTGCATACGTGACGTCGCTTAGTTGCTGCAGTACTCTGTAGGGCCCGAAGTAGCGCTTCATGAGCTTCTCGCATAGCCCTCTTCGTCTGATAGGGCTCCATTTCCACACGTTGTCACCAGGCTGGAAAGCGGCGTGCCTGTGGCGAGCATTGTAAGTAGTGGCCTCATGAAGCTGTTGTTGCCTGATTCGATGTCTTGCGAGCTGACGCGCCTCTTCCGCGCACTGGGCGAACTCCTGCGCAGTGGTGTCGACACCCCCACCGTCGTGAGGGAGCATGGCATCTAAAATTGTGGTTGCCTCCCGACCGTACACAAGAGCGAATGGCGTCATGCGCGTGGTTTCTTGCCTGGCGGTATTGTAGGCAAAAGTCACGTATGGTAGAACTTGGTCCCAACTCTTGTGTTGCTCGTCGACGTACATGCTCAGCATGTCTGCAAGTGTTTTGTTTAACCTTTCTGTCAGTCCGTTTGTCTGCGGATGGTAAGCTGTCGATTTTCGGTGGGAAGAACCTGTGATATTCATGACGGCGCGCATCAAATCTGCGTTGAATGCGGTACCCCTGTCTGTAATCACAATTGCCGGAGCTCCATGGCGCAAAACAATGTTTTCGATGAAAAAGTGGGCCACGTCGAGAGCTGTGCAACGCTGGAGGGCTTTCGTTTCGGCGTATCGTGTAAGATAGTCGGTGGCTACAAGTATCCACTTGTTGCCGGCATGAGACGTAGGAAAGGGGCCCAAGAAGTCCATGCCGATTTGTTGAAACGGTGTTTCCGGTATTTGGACAGGTTGAAGTAAACCGGCTGGGCGCCCCGGTGGTGTTTTACGTCGCTGACAGTCACGGCAGGTACGGATGTATTGCTTCACTGTCGAAGGAAATTTGGGCTAGTAGTAGCTCTGTTTAATTCGGGACATCGTACGTGCATAACCTAAGTACTAGCGGTTGGGTCGTCGTGGCAGGCCTGTAGTATTTCTTGTCTAAGGCTCGCGGGAATAACGAGAAAGCCTCTTCCATTCGGGGCGAAGTTTCGCTTGTAGAGGATGTTGTTTCTCAAAGAATAAGACTGGGGTCCACGTATGAACAGCTTTGGCTTGTGCGTAGTTCGCCCTTCCAGAAAATCGAAAAGTGGCTGCCACTCAACGTCATCCCTTTGCTGATCGGACAAAGTTGTGGCGTCGATGGCACCAAGAAACGCCGCGTCGTCATCATCTTCCGGTACAGGGCATTCGACTGGAGCTCGAGACATAAAGCTAAAGGGCTATAATATAAAATAAAAGCCCACCCCGTACCACATACGTATCACGGGTGACGCCAATTAAAAATAAACAAACTGGACCGAGATCAACTAGAGTTTTGACGAGAAGGAAATACCCACCGAAGTGGAAAATAAAAGGGAAAAATGCTACACAGCGACACCACAGCCAGGAGAGCGGGCCCGGGGAGACTCCCCTGATCTCCCCTGGGACGGTAGCAGGAAAGGTTGGGATAAGAGATGTGGATGGTGGTGATAAGGAATGGGTTATGGGAAAGAGGGTGGGAATGGGGACAGCGAGGTTTTTGTTCGAATCCTTAGATGTCTGACTCCTAAAATAGGCCTGAAAACTCAGGATGAGCGTCAGACGGTGCCAATTGGAATTCAGCGGACCCCACTATAGGTTCCAAACATCTGAGCTCCGACATCAAAGAACAGGGAGAACCTGCGACGGAGTGACGACACCTAGTCTCTAGACCCCTTTCACAACCAGCCCCCCAGCTAGCACCCACCAGGTCCCCCGAGTACTCAAGAGACCCTGCCCAGCCTACATAGGTACTAATCCCCCTCGTCTCAACGGTTTCGGATACTGGTAAAGCTAACTGTCCGACAGACGGGGTAAACTGTACCCTGTACGCATCCGTCGATCCCTATGTGCACCTGAATCACCTATCTCCATAAGAAGGCCTATGTGACTTATAGGGTTTCGGTGGACCTCTTATGTGCTCCTATGCCAACCACTCACCCACCATACGGGCTCCCCATACGGGCAGCAGTCATCAGGTGGAAGGAGTAATCCTTATAGAGTACGACAAGCCCTACTCCCGATACTGAGAACGAGAAGCTTCCCTAAGAAGTGAGCCAATCCCTCTTTCCTCGGTCCCCGCAAGTGCGCGCCTCCTAGACTGGTCGCTACTAAAGGCCAGAGACATTGGCCATCATGAGCACCTATCGAAGGCCCTGAATCCTGTTGTCCAGGAACCTTCGTGTCGGCAGCGAGCAGTCGTGCCCGCGTGGGGTGACTGCGGCGGTCCTTTAATAAAGGAACCCTTTTCACCGCTTTTTGCCAAGTTCCCAGAGCCAACCTCGGTAGCCACCCAGGCTGTCCGGGCCTGCCTCCGCGTCCAGCATTGGCTCTGGGGCAAGGAACTGGCCCATACAGTTCCAGGGAGTCGCTGCCACTCCCTTGGGGTTTTGCATCCCCGGGTGGGACCTGGCACCCACCCACCGCTGCCTTTGGCAACTGACCAAAGCTAGGCAGCCGAAACCGCCTTCGCCCAGCCAGCTGGCAGGGGGGACCACGAGCAGGTGGCAGTCGGATTTCCCCCCCCTGGAGCTCGAGACAGGCAGTCGGCGTCAGAATGTTGTTTCCCTGACTTAAAGACAACCGTCATATCAAATTCCTGAAGTCGAAGGCTCCAGCGGGCGAGGCGACCAGTAGGGTTTTTCAAACTGGCCAACCAACAAAGAGAGTGGTGGTCGCTAACAACTCGAAACGGGCGACCGTAGAGGTACGGCCCGCATTTCAAGACCGCCCACACAACAGCCAGACATTCCTTCTCTGTAGCTGAATAGTTAGACACCGCGCGGGACAGTGTTCGGCTTGCGTAAGCGACAACTCTCTCCGCGCCGTCTTGCCACTGAATCAGCACTGCCCCAAGGCCAACGTTGCTGGCGTCTGTATGGATTGTGGTGGCCGCATCTTCATCGAAATGGGCGAGCACAGGCGGTACTTGTAAGCAACGCCGCAGGTTCTCGAAAGCAGCCTGCTGCTCAGTGGTCCAAACGAAGGCGACTTCATTGCGGGTGAGGCTTGTTAGCGGAGCCGCGATGTGGGAAAAGTTTGGGATGACGCGCCGGTAATAGGAGCATAGGCCTAAAAATCGCCGCACGGCCTTTTTGTCGGCAGGTGTCGGGAAGTTGGAGACGGCGGATACTTTGTCAGGATCGGGCTTGATGCCTGCGTGGCTCACAACGTGGCCCAAGAAGCGTAGTTCTTGGTACCCGAAATGACACTTTTCCGCTTTAAGTGTGAGACCAGCTGCTCTTACGGCGCGAAGTACACAGGATAGTCTTTTCAAGTGTTCTGAAAAGGTTGACGAGAACACGATAACGTCGTCAAGGTATACTAGACACGTCTGCCACTTGAGACCGCAAAGAACAGTGTCCATCATTCGTTGGAATGTTTCCGGTGCAGAACACAAGCCGAAAGGGAGCACTTTAAATTCATAAAGTCCGTCCGGCGTTATGAAGGCTGTTTTCTCGCGGTCGCGCTCGTCCACCTCGATTTGCCAGTACCCGCTCTTGAGATCCATCGACGAAAAGTAACGGGCATGACGAAGCCTGTCGATGGAGTCATCGATCCGGGGCAACGGGTACACGTCCTTCTTTGTCACTTGATAAAGAGCTTTCTGTAATCAACGCAAAATCGCAATGTGCCGTCCTTCTTTTTCACCAGAACGACGGGTGATGCCCACGGGCTTCGAGAAGGCTGGATGACATCATCGCGCAACATCTGCTCCACTTGGCTGCGAATTGCATCCCGTTCCTTCGCAGAGACAGGATAAGGGTTTTGGCGAAGTGGCCTCACATTATCGTCAACAATGATGCGATGTTTTGTAAGCGGAGTTTGACGCACGCCAGATGTCGAAGAGAAACAGCCCTTGAAGGTCGTCAGCAGCGCGAGGAGTGCTTGTTGTTCACTTAGAGGCAAGCCGGAGTTGACATCGATGATGGAATCGGAGGTGGTTTCACCAGGTGCGGCGCCTTGCAACGCAAAGCAGTCTTCGCCATCAGCTATGTCTTCGAAATAGGCAACTGTCGTGCCTTTGGCGACATGTTGCGTTCATTGCTGAAGTTAGTAAGCAGCAATGCTGCACGGCCATCGGTTAAATGCAATACGCCTCGAGCAACTGCGATGCCATGACGGAACAAAAGTTCATCGATCCGCTCTGCTATGCCGTCAACTGTGCTAAACATGTCGCAGTGAACTGAAACTAGCATGCAGGACCGGGGTGGTATGTTCACGTCCTCATCGATAACCCGCAACGGCGCTCAGCATGCTGCGAGTTCTGGTAGGCGTGGCTCGACGAGAATGTAATTAGGCGTTCACCAACGTCGATCACAGCGTTGTATTCCCTTAAAAAGTCCACCCCTACAATAAGATCCTTACAGCACTCCGCGAGGACCACGAAACTAGCGACAAAATCAGCATCACCAATGGTAATTCTGGCGGTGCACTTCCCTACCGGAGTCATTAAATGGGCTCCAGCAGATCGGATCTGAAGTCCAGACCACGCCATCTTTACTTTTTTTAACCGATCGGCGAGGGTCTGACTAATTATAGAGTAGTCTGCACCGGTGTCAATAAGAGAAACCACTTCATGTCCATCTATACAAATTACGAGGTCGGCGTTTCCAGCTTCGGCGAAAGACATTCTTGTGGTATCCTTTTCCGCCGGAGACGTCGAGGGGTTTTGAAGGTCTTGCGTAGGTAGGCTACGAGCAACCCTGCCTCCAGAGGTTGCTGCTTTTAGTTTCCCCGCATAGGGCTTGGGGATCTGCCTCGCAGTATCCTGCCGATGTTCCGACGGTTAGGAGAGACGTCGTTCGCTGGGGACAGTGAACGTGGTCGACGGTTCGGCGAAAGGTCTCGTCTCGCAGCACGGTATTCCTCGATAGCAGGGGGTCTTTGCCCAAAGCAAGGGCGTGGAACCGTGGGAGGGAATCCAGTAAGCCCAATTTCGCGGTACGAACAGCGGTGGTAGATGTGGCCTGCTTCGCCACAGTGAAAACACAGCGGCCGGTTGTCATTTGTGCGCCAGACGTCGGACTTCCGTGCCTGTCGTCCAGCTGAAGTCTCCATTCGAGGCCGAGGACGCGGGCGGGTGTGCACTCCCTGATGCCAGGAATCGGTCTGGGGCGCCCGTTGAGGCGCTGGAATAGTCGGTACAGGTGGGGGACGACGGACAACCGACAGATAGCTTGGTTGGAGCTGCTGCGGCTGGCTCTCCGGAATGGCCAAGGCTTGCCGGATCTCCTGACGCACGATGTCGGCGACAGAAGCATGCGAAGGCTGCGAAGAGCCTATCCCGTGCAGCTGTAGTTCCTCTCTAACTATCGATCGCACGAGCTCACTCAGTGACCTGTCACTGGATGCAGTCGCTGCAGCAGTAGCGCTTGGAGAACCGCCGGTAACCCGATCATACTGCCGGCATCTGTCCCGCAGGGCACGCTCCATGGCTGTGGCCTCCTTAATGAAATCTTTCACTGTGCGGGGTGGATTTCGTACGAGGCCAGCGAACAGTTGTTCCTTCACGCCATGCATTAGATGCCGTAGTTTCTTCGGCTCTGACATTTCAGGGTCGGCTCCACGGAAGAGGCGTGCCATGTCCTCTGCAAACATCGCCACCGTCTCGTTCGGTTTTTGGATGCAAGACTCCAAAAGGCGCTGAGCGTGGTCACGGCGGTCGGTGCTGGCGAATGACTCCAGCAGCTCGTGGCGAAATTCCTCCCAAGTAGATAACCTCGCTTCGTGGTTCTCGAACCACGTCCTTGCACCATGTTCTAGCAAGTAATAGACCTCACGCAGCTTTTGATGAGCGTCCCACTGGTTGAACGATGCGCCCCGCTCAAACTGCTCCAGCCAGTCCTCAACGTCCTCAAATACCTCACCATGAAAAATGGCCGTCGTACGCGGCTGTTGGAGAGTTACCTGGGAGGTGAGTTGTTGCGCCATTACTTGGGGTGCCGGGGCTTGACGTCTAGGTGCGGTGAAGTCAAGGTAACCGCACTCTGGAGACAGTCCGCGTTGGCGACGACTGGCCCGATGGACAGGTGTGTGGACAGGGCGAGGCCGTTCCGGGTTGGCCGAAGGGGTCCTTTGCATGGGGTTGTGGTACCCAGCACCTCCACTAGTGTCGCATACAGAAAATGCGCGTTGGGGGTGTTGGTGAGCTTTACTAAAACGCTAATAGAAGAAGCAGCGGAGAAGAACGCTCTTGACCGCAAAGCACACCAGCTGCCATAGCAAAACACTGATGATGATGGGTTCCGGGTAGCACTCGTTCGTCGTCGTCGTCGCCTTGGCTGGGATGTCACAAATTAAATGTTCATTCAGATGCTTGGGGGTACGTGACAATATATATATATATACATACATACATAGCGAATCAGAATGGGAAATGAGGGGCTCGTTGAATTAAGACGGAAATAAGGTTTCGCAGTCAAGAAAACCTCGGGAAGCAAAGTGGAGGATGTGGTACTACATAGAAACAGATAAGGAATTTGGAAAGACGGAAAGAAAGTGGAGAAAAAATGCCCGCCGGGTGGGATCTCAACCCACGACCTCCAGATGCGCGTCTGGTGCGATGACCACTAGGCTACCGGCGGAGCTATTTTTCCCTCCACTTTCTGGGGTATTTATGTAATGTATTTTTTTTCCTGGCTTGGGGGTGGTAGCCAGCGCCACTCGGACTGCTCAGGGTGAAGGGGTCCTTCTTTTTAACCCCCGGGACGTGACTCGAGTGTCTACGACATGTCGAGAGTGATCGACCAGCGTTGAACCCTCTTAAAAGAGCCATGAAGACAAAACACAAGTTTGTTTTATTCGAGAGATTTCGTGTTTTATAGTGCCCCCAAGCGTTTGTACGAATGCAAACGATGCTTTGTTCACTGAGAAATTAATTAATTTCGTTAAAATTTTGATTTTCCCACTAAATCATGCGTTTTCGTGTCTGCAATGACATCCCAGGGCCTTGTTTATCGTTAGTGAACCAAGATTGCGCCACCACAACGCGGCAAGCCGTTTTCTGTCTTTGGCTTGCTTGTGAACGTATTTTCACCTGGCTTGTTTTGTTCATGGAGACAATCGTTTTGTGAAATATGGTGCTCGCTCAAGAAATACGGTCACGTAAGACATCGGCGCTTGCGTCAATCGGCCAGTGTCGTCTGCAACAACCCCAAAGCAGCGCAGTCCTGTGCAGCTAAACCAAGCATAATGCGCGCAGTACCAACAGCAGCATACCCATCGGTACTTCTATGTTTACGTGTGCTGTCGTAACTTCCACTGTTTGTCCCACTATTCTTATGGCTTTCAAAAGAATGTGCCCTAAATTTAAGCGCAAATAGCTCGTTCGGCAAGCTTATAAGCTCTGCCTAATTTGCGTTTGCTTTTGCCGCCCTCCGCCGATCGCAGAGCTGTCTGCTATGACATCATAGGTTCTGTTGCGGGAATTCAGCTAGGGGGTCACATGGCCATTCCTTTTTTTCCTAATTATGTAGCTTATTTGAGTAAAGTTTACGTTAAAAGTGGTATCAGTAGGATTCTAACGAGGCAATCTTTTGAATGAATCAAACTTCTGCTTTCTCTTCATGGCCCCTTTAAGCTCCCTATGGCACCAAGACTGTCAGAACAGAGGCCCTCACTATGCATATAGCGAATCAGAATGGGAAATGAGGGGCTTAATGAATTAAGACAGAAATAAGGTTTGGCAGTCAAGAAAACCTCGGAAAGCAAAGGGGAGTATGTGGTAGATCATAGAAACAGATAAGGAATTTGGAAAGACAGAAAGAAAGTGGAGAAAAAATGCCCGCCCGACCTCCAGAATACGCGTCTGGTGCGATGATCACTACGCCTCCGGCGGGGCTATTTTCTCCTCCACTTTCTGGAGTATTTATGTTAAGGTATTTTTGTTTCTTGGCCTGGGGGTGGTTGCCAGCGCCACTTGGACTACTTAGGGTGAAGGCGACCTTCTTTTGAATCCCCGGAACGTGATTCGAATGCCTACGACATGTCGATAGTTTTCGATCAGCGTGGAACCCTCTTAATTTAAGCTCCCTATGGAACCAAGACTGCCAGAACAGAGGCCCTTCTCGCTATGCATATTGGCGGTGAGATCTTTGAGTGGCGCCCCCTGGCTCTGACGTCGGCTTAGGGATTCGCGCCGCTGTCGTCTGCTACACTCCGCTTGTGAGGGGCAACAGTGCCTGGGCTAGAAATCGCCCGCTTCGTTGCTGTAGTGCGTTAAAAAGCATATTTCTAGCGACTCAGTTATTTTGCCAGCTTCTGACGCATCTGAATAATTTGAAGCTGTATCCCCCACAAGTTTGCAACACACGAAGAGATAGAGAACAACTTTCTTCAGAGTATCGGTCAGAAGATCGTGTGTAACTCGTCCTTTCTTGCTTATTCGCGAGGATCAGCGATCAGAGCTTCTCGATAAGTATTCAAAATGCGTAGGCTTCCCTGCAGTATTTTTGAGATTCTCCTATGAAGACTCAACAGTCTAATACTACGTACCAAGCAGCGGCCTCTACACGCTCATCGCACAGCAGGAAATAAAGCGGTTTTCTTCTGTTTCTTTCGTTGTTGTCTTGTATTGGATTAATGTTTCTTGCTTTTTTTTTTCTGCCCAACGCATTAATTTTTCTGCGCCGTCACCAACTTCTTATTAGGAGGTTTCGGGATGTTTGGGGGCCTCACAAAGGTCGTGTGGATATTTCCTTCATTTTGTATGGCATACATTCCCTTCTTCACAAATTGGCTTTCATTACGGCTGCGTGCAAGAAGGTGCATATCCGCAGCGTGCTTTGTTTATTCACATGCAAATACAATGAGAAGGTTTGTGCTACGCCACCGCGATCGCGCCCTAAACAACGTGGTCCATAGTACTCGAAGGCGGCTTTTGTGCTCCGAATTTCTATCGTAATTATATCGTTATCATAACAAACTGACTCTCAACTCGAACAATGATGACATGATTACGGCGTTGAAGGCATGATATACTCGCTAACTAACGTAATAAATAGTATACCTGCATATATTACAAGACTAGGAACCGAAGAAGAATTCCACGTAGCTCTTTATTGGTTTTCAACCCTTCCAGGCGCGAAGAACAAATCCTATTCTATTCGGGATGTCGTTCTATGATTTGAAGGAAATTACTTTTACGCTCTTGTCCTGCACTGAGGACCCGGCCCACTAACCAGATCGATTTAATTGTTAAACAGAGTTTTCCCCTCCTCCCCTTACTCCTCCTCCTCCTCTTGAGTGCAGTTTTCCTACAACGCATATCCGAATATCGGGAAGATATGACTGTGCAAAATGTTCCGAAATATCCCTCCAGGTCTTAACAAACATATATGTGTTACTATAAATTTAACGAAGACGTGACTCGTTTTGCTCAATAAACCTCCATACTGGTTAGATGCCTGGTATAGAATCAGCACGCGCGTATATACACACTGGGTTATTTGGAACTCAATCTACAGTTTTTGCAGTCTATAGTGCATGTCGGCAAACTTTCATGCCTTGACAACGTAAAGTGATGTGACAAAACGCGTTCGAGCGTTCGGCAAGGTTGCAAAAACTGTTTTACCTTACATATGATTACCGGGAATCGTGATGCCTTCTGCCAAAGCCGACAGCCCTGAAGGCCTATAATTTGTTATGGTCTTCCATTTTCGCTGTTGTCGGTTATCAGCAGCTGACTGTTCCTTTTGTTCGAATGCTTACATGAGAAGCTGACGCCTAGCTCCGACTCTTCGCGCTCCGCACAGGACCGGCTTCGCAAGGAATGGGGTGCCGCCGGCAATGTTTCTCCCGTAGCGGTATCCAAAACTATACTTTAATTGACACCGTGAGCTAGTGTATGCGATTTTAAGCCTATTATTATGATAAAAAGTTACCCACACGCCAATTCTGGTGCGGACAAGCATCAGACGTTGACCGAGCGCGAAGAAACAGAAGGGAGAGCGATCCTGAGTGAAGCAGACGACAAATGCGAGAATCCCTAAGCTGACGTCACGGAGGCGCGCTTCGCAGCGCCGCCTGTGTTCGCGCTCACCGCCAATAGCGAATCAGAATGGGAAATGAGGGGCTCTTGATCTACCACATCCTCCCATTTGCTTTCCAGGTTTTCTTGACTGCCAAACCGTATCTCCCTCTCTCTCTCTCTCTCTCTCTCTCTCTCTCTCTCTATATATATATATATATATATATATATATATATATATATATATATATATATATATATATATATATATATATATATATATATATATATGTATATATATATAACCTTTGCATTTTTTTCAACCCCGCCAAAACTGTAAAAATCTGACGTAAGCGGAAGTCTGAGTGCACCCAGGCCGTACATTAACTTTCTTTCAGCAATACACTTTTAGTCACGTCCCGGAAAAAGTCCCGTATGTACGCGGTACGGAGTGTCAATTCCGTGATATAAGATGCTCTAACAGACACATTTTTCCGTGGCGATAATGAGAGTGCGTAATGAATGCACACTGAGATTAAATGAAGAAACCAATTGCCGACACTGTCCAAGGATGAAAAAATTGGCCGCGTACTGCTTCTTTCGTTGCAGATGTCGTCAAAAAATGACAGTCTTTGACGACATTTGACAAGTTAATGCCTCCCTTCGCTTTCCCACTCACTTGTGATGCTATTCCTCTTCTGTTACGCTCCTCCCAAGCTAAACACGCTAAAGGTTTGCTCAAGTCAATTTAAATTTGCCGTGTTCCACTGCTTCAGGCCGGGGACCTTGGGTGCCTCGATTCACGCGTCCGCCGTACAGGGTGGAGACACGTATTCATTGACGCCGCCATTTTGGGTCACTCGCTCGCCGCCGCAGCAAGTCATTGTATCAAAACGAAGCTATAATTATCGCCGTAACGTCGTTTACTGGCGAGGTTTGAATCATCTTATCTGTTTCGCGTTGCTGGGTCTCGTGGGAAACGAAAAGAAGAGCGCGTTGAGAACTTTTGACCGAATAGCGGCGGCACGGGACCGTTCAAAGGGTGTCTCCACCCTGAACGAGAGGCAAGTGCGGCACGTCCGATATGAAGCAATCACCTTTCGCATGGGCTCCGTGATTTTTCGTTTCTAGTGGCACACATTCCTCATATCCCTAGCTACAACTCATCTTGTCGTGTTCCGGAAGTCACCAGCTGCCCGTGGAGCCCTTCTCAACAAGCTAGGCCCTCTGGCCGCTTGTCGCCGTCGACGTCCTCCCTGGACCGCGCCAGGCTGCGCTAGGCCTACTCAGCGCAGCGGCACCTGCTGCTGCAGAACAACGGGAAACCGGACGCCGCCGTCGTTAAAATCAAAACCACCACGGAACAGGTACTCGGCATCTTACGCCGGGTGTCTAACAGAAACAGAGGCCTCAGAGAGGACGACGTCATCCGTCTGGTGCGGGCGTTTGTCGTTTCGAGGGTCACCTACTAGGTCCCGTATCTCCAGCTGACGAGGACGCAGAGGAACACCCTCGACACGCTCATTCGCAGTGCAACGAAGCAAGCTCTGGGCGTTCCCATATACTCGTCGACCCGACGACTGCAGGACATGGGCGTCCACAACACGGTGGACGAGCTGGTGGAAGCTCACCTCTCTAATCAACGCGTCAGGCTCAGTAGCACAGAACACGGACGCGCCGTCCTTCGCAAGCTGGGATGGCGGATAGAACCGATACCCACGACGGCGCCCCTACCCGATAGGTAGAAGGAGGAAATCGAAACCAAGCCCCTACCCCGGAACATGACCCCGGGTATAAGGATGACGGGAGGCGCGATGCGCGGCCCAAGGCCCTGGCCCGACAGCTGGAGGAGAATACCCGGATTCTGTACGCGGACGCCTCGCTTAGGAAAGGCAGCGACGAGCGGCGGCAGTCGTTACGACACACGACCGACTGATCGTCACAGCGTCGACGAGGACGAGATATCCCGTGATGGCAGAAGAAGTGGCTGTGGCTCTGGCGCTCGTTCAACCGGACGTCGAGGCCGTGGTCACGGACTCCAAGACTGCGTACGGCAACTACCGAAGGGGACGCGTTTCCTCCGCGGCATTTTCGATTTTGAACAAGAAGGTGACACCGGGACGAGCCGTTGAACTCGTGTGGGTCCCAGCTCACTCGGTGGTAGCAGGCAACACCATCGCCGACTACCACGACCGCGAAATGACGCTCCGGGCAGCCACCGAGTCGCGCGATGATACGGACACCCCGAGCCCAATGACAAGCTACAGAGAGATTACTCGAGCGTACAGGGAAGAACGGCGCACCTTACCCGAACCGCACCGCTCTCTAACCAGGCAACAGCAAACGATCCTGCGCAGAGTGCAGGCGGGGTCGCTCGTGCACCCAACCCTGCTCCATCGAATGTATCCCGAGTTACACGACGCCACTTGTCCTTTCTGCAAGAAGACCGAAGGCACCCTGTCGCACGTCATGGCGGAATGCACGTTCCTCAAGAGTCCACTTCCCCCCACTCCCTGCCCTACACCCCCCTATCCTACCTCTACATCCCCACCCCCACTCCTTGAGCGATGGGAGACCTTTCTGTCCAGCCCCGCCCTGCCGACCCAGCTAGCCCTGGTGGCCAGGGGCCAGGAGTTGTTGGCGACTTATGGGTCCCTGAATAGGGAACCACTCCCGTCTGGTACCTGTGTGCACCACCAAATATTTTGGGCTCAATAAATGTTGTTTCATCATCATCCTCGCCGGCGGCTGGCGAGTGTCGGCGCATGGAGGCTGCACGTGCTACAACGGAGCAGGCTTCGCCTTCCTCTGCCCGCCTCAGCGTGGTGGTTACGGCCATGGAGGAAGTCCTGGTTGAAGAAGAAACCATCTCATGAGAAGATTATGAAGACGACGCTGGCTGGCTTACAAGTCACCGCCGGCTCAATAGCCGCGCCATATCGCGCCTTGGTTCGACGACGAAAGACTCCGCCGGGCATTCGGCGGCTGGCAGCGGTACGCCCGCGCGTTCACCCCAAGGTTAGAAGTCTCACCGACTCCCTAAACGTCTCAGGCAACCACGGCTGCCCAAGGAGGACATCAAAATCGTCATTCGCCCCGCGATGGCCTGGATGTAACCAAACTGAGTGAAGCTCAACTTCGGGACAGTGTTTTTTGCGCGGCTGATATCCCATCTTCCCAAGTCTCGGAGGATATTCTCCGGTCCGACTCCCAGCAAAACATTATTATAGTGAGTACCCCCACCCTGGCGAGGGCATAAAAGTATAACAAGATCAGGGAACTCCGAATTGGCGAAGCCTGCTATGTGACTTCTGCCTACATTGCTCCCCCCGAAGACACCATCAAGGGAGTTATTCATGACACCCCCAGCTATGACACCGCTGAGGGTATTACCCGCAGCCTCGTGTACTCAAAGAATCCCCCAGTAATCCAGGCCCGTCGCATGGGCAAGGCAAACTCTGTGATCATCGTCTTTGAAGGTCAACGGGTCCCTTTATTTGTTTACTACCGTGGTGCGAAATACCGCTGTTTCTTGCATAAGAAAAATACGAAGTGTATGCAACCGGCGGCACGGTAGGGCTCCGAATGGATGTGTGTCCGCACCCTAACAGACAGTGCTGCAAAACATGCGCCCTCCCAAACCCACCCGATGATCATGCCTGTGAATCAAATGTACCATATAAGGAAAAGATCACCCGACAGGAGACAAAAAATGTCGTCACAAATACAGGACCCCTTTGTGCTCAGACAGCGCCAACGGTCGCGACAGCAACGAGATCAACGAGGACCTCAGCATCCATCGGACGTCTCTGATCGCCAGCAAGGAACTTTAAACAGTGCCCAGTGGTGTGATGAGGACAAGAAACAGCACTGAGGTCGCTCCAGCTCCTTCCCCAGGCTCCGCCCGCTCCACCCGGTCCCTGAGAACGGAGCAGTGGCGAAGGACAGTAACGGCTCGCACTGCTCATGGTCGACGCCTCCGTGCAACCGGCAAAAGTGAGCTGGGCAACTCTGGCCTCTCAGCCCGCTCAACACAGTGCAGACACACACAACACAAGCATGACAATCCGCGCAAGTCTCTCCTTAGAAGAGGAGATTCCACTCATTAAACAATTGCTCGAAACAGTCATAGAAGAAAATAGTTAGCTGAAGGCGGAAAATGCTCAGCTCTGCGCCCGCTTTACTCCCTCCACAGGGTAGTCGCAACAATCCGCCCCTCAAGCGGACGCACCTACCCCAGTTGAGTGTAGGCCTCTATCTCTAGCGGTAGTCTGTGAATCGGAGGAAGACAGTCCTCCTACCAAACGAAAAGCAGGGTTGCCCCTGAGCCCTCCTCCTCAACAAGAAAGTCTCTCAGAACTGGAATCTAAAATAGAAAATCGATTTGCCAAGTGGAAAGTATGATCTCCACACTGGCAAACACACTCACCAAACAACACGCGACTTACTCCAAAGTTCTGGCTCTAGAGAACTCATACACGCTTCCTAGACAAGCCTCTGGGGCTGGTCCCCTTAAATTCAAGCATTATCTCCGGCCCCCCCGTCAGCGAAGGACTAACGACCCCTGACCCTACTGGCAGTCATCATGGCGCGGACCAAACATCATAAAGAATACTGCATCTGGCAGTGGAATTGCCGAGGGTTTCGGCCCAAACGAGGAAACCTTCGGCAATACCTAAACACACTAACCCCTGCAGAACCAGATGTTATTGCACTCCAAGAGTCTGGTGGCCTGGCTAAACTAAACGCCGTCCTACCCGGTATCAAGCAAATTTTGGTTACTACCCTTGTCAAACGCAATATACCGTCCATTCAGCACTCTACCGGTATCGACACTCTCGAACATGTTTTACTCGAACTCCTCTCTGACAGAAAGCGAGGGGGGGGTGGTAGTCTGTTTATTTTAAATGTCTACAGCAGCCCCAGTAAGCATCACAATTTCGCGTAGCTTTTCCGCAAAACACTAGATATCGTCATAGGTGATTTCAACTCCCCGCATTCTGCTTGGGGTTATAAGAGAGATACAAAAAAAGGCAGACTTTTATGGCAGGAAGCCCACCAACTAGGCCTCACTCTTCTTACCGATCCAGCCTATCCAACACGCATTGGCAATAGTGTCACCAACGATACTACCCCCGATCTTACTTTCGTAAATAACACGCGAGATACCATCTCGCAGAACACGTACGAGAACCTTTGCAGTGACCATTATATTGTCACGGGAAAAATGAAACAGGAGAGTTTAATGGTGTAGACACACAGGGAGAAAACGCACTAGGCCGCGATGTGATAGCACTGGAAAAACAGGCAGAACGCGTCTCGATCCTCTTCCTCGTCTTCCTTTCAGTCCTTTCACACAGGCGCTATGACGCATACCCCGATGGGGGGGATTGTACTGCGGCATTACCCCCTCCCCTGAAAGGCATCGTCCCGAGGCTTTACAAACAGGTCCTCTGGAAGGAAAAACAATACATGACAGTTTTACGCAACACCACAGTTGTCTGAGGTTGAGTTCAACGAGCGTGATAAGGTTTCATCCGTGCAACATGGACAACCTCAGCTCGCATAGGGCCCCGCGGGGAACGCACTGTTCCTTCAGGAATAACCTCATAATTCAAGTCACTCATCCGGCGCAAGACTGTGTATGGTCCGAAGTAGCGTCGCAGTAACTTCTCGGAGTGCCCTCGTCGACGAACCGGGGTCCACACCCACACTTGTTCTCCTGGCCGGTAAGTGACTTCTCTGTGCCGGAGGTTGTACCGCCGCGCATCACGGGTTTGCTGGTGTCGAATGCGCTGACGTGCTAGCTGGCGTGAGGCTTCTGCGCGCTGAACGATTTCTTCAGCACCACAAGTGACGTTGGCGCACCATTCAGGAAGAAGCATCGAGTCGAGCATTGTGATGACATCCCGACCATATATACTAAGCGGAAAGGAGAAAAGCGTGTAGTTTCTTGTTCCGCCGTATTGTAGGCGAACGTCACATATGGAAGGATGTCATCCCAGTTACGGTGGTCTATGTCTACGCACATTGAAAGCATATCTGCTATTGTCCTGTTCAACCGTTCTGTAAGTCCATTAGACTGAGGGTGATACGCGGTTGTTTTACGGTGGCTGGTGCAGCTAAGCTTCAGGACTTCGTCAAGCAGTTGCGCAGTGAAAGCAGTTCCTCTGTCTGTGATGACTACCGTCGGGGCACCATGGCGAAG